>NC_056584.1:27435527-27565527 GCF_018340385.1 Cyprinus carpio | reverse complement strand
TGTACTGTTGTGTCTCGTTTGGTGTGCCTTTAAAGACAATGACATTCAGCTTTACTCATAGCTGCTTCCTCAAAAACGTCTTCAGAAACGCTCATTTGTTTTCCTGTTCTCAGTGACGACCTTTAAGAGTGGCGTGCGACTCGGTAACCTACTACAGAACATGCATTACTACTCAACCAGCAGCAGAAATATATACTGCTTAAAATACTATATATATATATATATATATATATATATAATATATATATATTATAATATATTATATATATATATATATATATATATATAGTTACTGGTTATATTCATGGAATTAAACAGGTTAAAATGGGGAAAAAAAATAAAAAAATAAAGAAAAAAGTTTATCATTGATAAATAATTTATTAATGAGTTTTGTATATATAAATTTATAAAAGTATGTTATTTAAATTAGACTAATTTACACTATTATTGCACCAAAAGCAATATTTATTTTTTAAAAACAAAACATTTTTATATAGCAGAGAGCTTGATGGGGCCAATATGAGTGGCTTTGGTTTTTTGGTTTTGGCTTTTGGCACAGGATCAGCTCCATTTTCCCCCGAGAATGAGCCACGTATGATTCTGACATTTATGCATGACATACAGTAAATGCTCCGCTGCACAAAGGGGAAATTCTAACCTTTAATCCTCAAAGAGGAGCAATAATTGTAAAGACACCGATGTCTTCAGGTAGAGCTGGAGAAATAAAGAGCGAGACGCAGAGAACACAGTAATCTGGAGTGAATCTGAGAACAGACTGGACTTCTTTTATTTGCTTTGCTCCACGGGAACACCGGGTACATAAAAATGACAAAGCTGAGCGATTAGGATTCAGGACTGGACCGATATGAGTCACTGACCCGATACAGCCATCAGAACTTCAATATTTCATTTCTCTGAAAAGAGACAGTTCGCCCAAAAATGAAAATACTGTCATTTACTCACCCTCAAGTTGTTCCAAACCTGCACGAGTTTCTCTCTTCTGTTGAACATAAAAGAAGATATTTTGAAGAATGTTGGTAACCAAACAGTTTCTGGTTCCCATTTATTTCTCATATGTTTCCCCATATTATGGAAGTCAGTGGGGACCAACAGCTGTTTGGTTACCCACACGTTCAACAGAAGATAGAAACTCATACAGGATTGGAACAGTAAATGATGACAGTATTCATTCTTTTAACCTTCACATAGCCAAGAATACAGGTTTTTAAAAAACTGGGCATTTTGAATGTTCCAAGAATATTCAGAAATAATGTCTTCTTGATGGGATTGTAAAAAAAAATTGCTCTACAAGGAAACATTCCATTGTATCATTTTGCAAATATTTTGGAAACGTTACTTTTGAATTCTCTGAACATTCTAAAACAACTAGTAACATTTAAAAAAACATGGCCGTGCACGGGGGGTGGCCCGGTGGCTGAAGCCACTGCCCCTTTGCCCCTATCGGCTGAGGTGCCCCTCTCACCAATCCCCCATCACCCAAGCTCAAAGTTGTCTGTTCCCGCTGCGCTAAATATCCGCTGATTCCGCTAATCAGCTCTGTGTTTCCCGCCCGCTCCGCAGCATCACTCACAATCTGTGTGCCGCTCTCTGGAGAGTCGAGACCACAGCCCCGAGGGTCGTTGCATTACGATCCACATTACAGTCAGAGGTTGATCCGCTAAATTAGTAATTAGTTGGTACATTGTTTGTTTTTGTTTTTGTCGGTAATGACTCGGCCGACTACAAACTACAAATACGAATAAAACGCGTTAGAAAAACTACAAATGTGGCGGATGCGCGCGATCGATGGTTAGGTAGAGATGTTTACAAAAAGGGGTTTGAGTTACTAACAATCAACATAAAAGTGTTGTACAAAATATCCATGTCCTTAGAATTAGAATGTCTAATTGAATTATTGTACCTGATCAGATCTAATATAGATAAAACCAAATTTGCTGTGGTTGGCACACTTTGTAGACAAAAATAAATAAATAAATAAAAAATGCCTTCACAAAAAAGAAGACAAGAGCGAAGGGAGGCTGCTAAAGGCAGTTCGACATTGCAAACATGAATACAAAACTCCAGCAAGCCAGCAGGTAAATCATCATATAGAATATTTAGCAATTTGTCTCACTTTAATTCTTGTAATTAAGTATACTCCCCATTATAATCACTTGTCTTGATACTAGTAATCTATACATCATATTTTATTAAAACAATATTAATAGTAGGCCTATAAATAGCTAAACATATAGTATAAATGTTCTAAATTAGTTATTTATTATTTTTTGATACATTTGTTTGTTTTAAGTTATTAAATTAAATGTCTAATACCTGTAGGGGAGAGTGGGGTAAGAATAGCCAATTTTTACTATTGTGGTCCTCAAGATAAGAGAAAATGATGCAGAAGTACAATGAAAGTATCTATCCAATCCTAATGAAAGTATTCCTATCATTTTAAATGATCAGATTGTATCTATGACAAAGGGTTCTAAATATATGGCTTCTTATAAAAAAGTGTTCCCATGCCTCAGTTTGCCCCGGGTTTGAGTCGAGTCAGTGCAAAATGACCCTCTGACCGAATCGGATTCAAACCCATGTGAAATAAATAATAATTTAAAAACTATATATATAACATATTTATTTTCTTAAAGTTAATTTTAACAAAATAAAACCAACCAAATGAAGTTCAAATTTCAATATTTAATTGTTTGCATTTCCGAAACAATATGTTGAACAACAAAGTTGCAGCCTTCCTAAAAACAGACTTAACAGAGAGTTTGTTGGCCTACAGGTGGAAAGATATTTTTATGTATTTATTTATTTTTATTTGTTTTCATAGCAATATCTAGCAACACTGCGAGAATTTAAACTGATAGTAATCAAAAGAGCCCAAAGACATGTTATTGCTGACAGGAGACCACATTCGGTAAAAAAAACACACACCATGATATTATCTGTCAGAAACGTTATCAACGCTATCAAAACAGTAGCATATAACACTAGTGCAGAGATAGATAGTGTAGAACAAGTATGTTACGTCTATGCTATTTCATTATGTAGTTTAATGTTTACAAAGTCATGCCAACAACATTCATAAGGGCACTAGACAAAGTTATCATCTATATAGCAATGGTTATTAATGAAAACTATAACAGTAATAGGCCTATTGCTGAATGATTAATAAACAACTGATAAAATGACATACCCCTAACCTAAAGTTATGGTGCAATGTGATATAATTTAACAATGCTCATTCCTCCAAAACAGAGAAAACATCTTTCACAAACATCTACATATCTGTCTCTTTTAAAGCGTATATAATGTGTATATAATGAGTGGGTTATTATAGCACAATTCCCACCCAGACCACACTAATCTTCAAACCCTGGCTATGGCCATGGTGCCTTCCGTTGCCCTCAGTGTGTTTCTCCTTTTCACAGTCTAGCAGAAATGATGCGTGGTTCCAAAATACATGGTCACATGGCAGTAAAAGTGTACAGATGCCAAGATGCAGGGGCTGGCTCAACTTACCCCACTCTCCCCTGCTTCCATTGAAGATGAGGCAGAAGCAGGCTCAGAGAGTGAGGGAGAGCCCACTCTTATCAAAACATCTACAATAAAGTCTGAAATTATTACAGAGTGTGCTATCTTTTCTTTTAATTGTATATTTGTTACAACTGGATAATTTGTATTAACAAGCACCCACCCTCCTTTTGCCCCCTTTTTTTGGTTTGGGCCACTGCCCCTCAAAATGTCTGTGCACAGCCCTGTAAAAAACATTAGATGAATGTCTAACTAAAATTAGGGCTGGGCAATATAACTAAAAAAATTATCATGAAGTAATGTTTCATATCGTTCGGGTTGATATTTTTTTAATTTTTTTAATAACCTTTCTTAAACAGAGAGCAGTATAAAAAATGTTTACATTTAACCACTGCATTTTTAATTTACCCAATTTATTAAGACAAACAACAATTTATTTTAGTCTTAAAATAACAAAATAAAATTGAAACAAATATATATCTCCTTTCTTATATTTTATATGCAGATTAAATAAGTGTCTCCTGAGGCCACAGGAGGGCGCAATGAGCAAAATAATGCACCTCGTTAAACAGTTTATTCAATGCAATGAAATAACAACTGTCTATAAAAAAAAGTGCATGCCGTCTAAACTAATAGGCTATTTATAAATCAAATATGATTTCGTAAATTGCATAAACAATTGTGAACAAAACAGCATCATGTATTTATGCATAGCTTAATACAAACAGCCAAAGCGCCGATCACACGATTGCATTTATAAACATACGAGACGCAGTGGAATGGAATAAAACCAACACAAATCCTCCAGACGTGTTTTCTAAAAGTTGAACCTCTTTTTACTTTACATGGCTTTATATTCATCTCTTGTGCGAGACGCGAGTGCAAGAGTCACATTTGTGCATCTCAAAAATACGCAGAATATGCATTCTGTGTGAATGGCTTGGTTTCGGTTTTAACCTCAACAATATATTCTCGGCATTGAGCTTCTATATTTCTCTAATATTTTTAATAAAAAATGCAGCAGCGGCGCATCTTTCGGGTTCAACTGGATATGGACTAACAAAAACATTAAAATGCAATGAGACTTACATCATCACTTAAAATTCAAACACACCATTTTTTCATTCGAATGCAAATATTTATTTGAAATTCGACTAATAGTAATTTTTTGATTCACAGTCTCCTCACTGCAGACAGGCACGATACTCATTTCAGAGTGTGTCACACATAATGCGCCTTTAAATGAAAAAAGTGTTATCAATGATGGTGTACCGTCGATAAATATCGATACGGTTTTATCGCCCAAAAATGTTCTGTGAACAATGTATTAATTACATTTTTGTGCTAACGTCTTAAGAATATTATTAAAGGCCAAATAATGTTGAACGAACCTTCCATTAACGTTACTGAGAACGTTCCCCGTTAGCTTGGTGCAAATTACTTCAGTACTTGGAAATTACAGCATTAATGGATTAGCATTAAAACATTTTCAACGATCAAAACTAGGGATGTAACGATTAACCGCGAGCCGGTTGAAAATCGATTCAGATATGTGACGATTCAAATTGGTTTAGATGCTAAACAAATCTTGATTTAATTAGGGGTAGGAGTTTATATGAATGCATGTCTGAGGGGAACTTACCATCTTTAGAAAAGTTTAGATGGTATTTTTTTTTTTCTTTTCATCTTGCCTCTGTATAATGCATATTTAAAGTTCATAAGTGCAGCGCTGCTTTGTTTACAGCGGAAACCAAGGAAACGCTTTAAAGCGCCACCTGCTGGCAGAGAGTGAATCTGAGTCTCGTTCAGTTCATCTGCTGTTTTTGTTTCATGCTGATATTTTTATGTAGGCTATAGTTTCACAAAACTGAAGACAAAACACTCACAATTATACAATCTGATTTAGATTAAAAACTGCTCATGTTGCATGTATGCAGCATCTTTGTTTGGATCATGATTACAATGCAGTGGTTGCATCTAATTTTAAATGGACAGATGACACACAAAGCCTTAGTTTGTTTATATGAAGAGATTTATTTTATTAGAGTAACGGATTTATTTGATTTGGGGCTTGTTTTAAAATTTCGATTTATTTTTGTTATTTACATTTATATTTATATTTACATATTATATTTAAATTCTGTCATTTAGCAGACGCTTTTATCCAAAACAACTTACAAATGAGGACAATAGAAGCAATCAAAACCAGCAAAAGAGCAATGATATGCAAGTGCCATATTGGTATATTATTATAGTGTTATATTTTAATTTCACAGAAACTTGCAGCATTTTGTCCAAGCAATAATAAAAGCACACATTTAATTTATAATTTCTCTTAAATCTCATTTTGTTAAAAATAAATCGTAATCAAAACTGTGAATCGAATCGTGAATTGAGTTAATCGTTAGGCTACATCCCTAATCAAAACCAAATAATATCTACATGCAAACGTGCCCAAAACAGCCAGGGTTTTTAACTCTGTAGTGAAGTGTTTTGCAGGAGGGCCGGCACTGATCGAGCAGGTGATTTTGATCTCAGCGGCTCTTCGGTTCCCGGGTCACCCGTCCATGTAATTAAAGCAACAACGGCTCACATTCTGAGCTATTAGACTCGGAGAAGCAGCAGTTCCAGCCAAAGACTTCATCAGTCAGACTGTGACAGGATAAATAGGCCAGCGCACACATCTCACTTCAAATATCATTAAACTGCAGGCACTTTCAACACAATACGGATCCATTGTACCAAATGTCGCTGCTTTCAAAACCAACACACTTCGACAGAGTTTCCTGAGGTTCAATAAGCTGACCTTAAACGCTTTTCTTTTATCAGAGAAAGGTCATAAACGGTTTAAGCGAAATCCTCTGCTAGATGTTTGCCCGTTACCCCGATTCTGCTGTGCATGTAAACACCTTGATCAGCTTTCTGTTTGCGTTCTCACCGAGGATGTGCAAAACTATGCCGCAAATATCTACCAGACAGCGATTCTCAGGGGTTTTCATAAATTATGTTTGAAAACAGCTGGATGGAGCTCAGCAGAGTGGAATCTGGTCTCCAGATGTGTTCATATCACATATTTTTCAGCCTTTAAAATTCAAAAGAATAAGTCACTGGCAAACGTTTACTAAAATATGCTTTATATGTTATAAAAACTGTTATTCAGTCAGAATACAGAGCTATTTTAAATGGCCATGAATGTAAATAGATGCAATTTACTCCCAAGTTTAGTTAAAAATTCTACTTTAATCAATTCTTACTCAGTATTTTTGTCTTGTTTTCCTTGTTTTTCATTACAACATTTAGCTACCATTACAAACTAAAGTCAATTTCACTGCAAAACTTGAATTTCTTCCACAGTATTTCCATTTTCCACAAATATATCTAAACGTTCTTAAATCATGATATTTTTACAAAATTATGAATGCAAAGATGCACAATTGCATAATATGGTAAACCTTGTTTTCTGAAAAATGTAAAAATAAATGTACAAATATATGCCAGTGGGGTCAGAAAAACTAAATTGAAACCTTTGATTTTTTTTTCTTAATTAGCAGATGTTTTTTCATGTTTTAACTTCAAACTAACTTGCTTTTGACACATTTTGCAGAAAAAAAGACTTAATATCTCATGTCATTTTGTATCTCAAGTAACTATAGAGCTGTAACACAGCGCTGTAGCTTTGCACATTCTTAATTAACCTGTCAAACCTTTGCTTTCTTAGAAACATCTTGAAGAAACAATGACTAAACCAACTAGAGAGCAATATGAGGAAAAGACAGTAGCTGTGACCAACAATGCACACCATAAAACGAAGCTCTACTTCACCTGAATAAGAATTATCTGGAAAGCGCCACTGTGCCATTCAGTATGAGACAAATACTTACTTCAAAAACTCTTCTCAAGTGCCTTGCTGAGAGCCAGGCTGTGGAAAATGTGACTGAACATCACTGTAAGAGTTCTCGTGTGCGGATCGGGCTCAGCGAAGGAAGACGGGCGGCAAACAGCTGCATCCACTTTCCATCGGGCTCTTTGATAAAATGCTTCAGACTCTTATGTAATGAACACAGGTGATCATGTGCAAAGCAAACGTCAACCTCCAGCTGTGGTCTCTTCATAATGCTAACTCTGACACTGACATCCGTCAGATTAAACCACTACATTTCCACGAGTAAGCCTTTGTGTTGGCCACTTTGTGCGGAATGAGGAAATTAAACGCAAAGCAGATGATGGAGTGAAACTATTTCCAGGCAGCAGATTGTGGATTGAAGCTTTGCAGTGGACACAGAATATAAAGTTATTCATAGAGAAGAGCACAGTATTAGTTATGTCAAGGACATGGGTTTAATTCACAGAAAACACACACACACTCACTCACACACTGATCAATTGAAAAACAATGAATGCACTGCAAGTCACAGTGGATGAAAAAGATGTAAATGTACTCTAGATTTATACATTCCCTGCTGAAAAGATGTAAATGTACACTAGATTTATACATTCCCTGCTGATTTGATCTTCATGTATTGTTTCTTTGCTGGAATGAGCGGCTTGCATTTGTGTTTTGCTGTTTTTTCATGGTTTTTTATTAAGCAGAAAAGACTTCCACCACTGCCATGCTGTAAGTACTTTATTTTTTTACATTATTACCAAGCATTAACCAACATTAACCGGCCATGAACCAGCATTAACCAATATGAACCAGTATTAAACAACATTAACCGGCATTAACCAACATGAACCAGCATTAACCAACATTAACCGGCATTAACCAACATTAACCAACATTAACCGGCATTAAACAGCATTAACCAACATTAACCAGCATTAACCAACATTAACCGGCATTAAACAGCATTAACCAACATTAACCAGCATTAACCAGCATTAACCAGCATTAACCGGCATTAACCAACATTAACCGGCATTAACCAACATTAACCGGCATTAACCGGCATTAACCAGCATTAACCAACATTAACCGGCATTAACCGGCATTAACCGGCATTAACCGGCATTAACCAACATTAACCAGCATTAACCGGCATTAACCGGCATTAACCTTAACAACATGAACCGGCATTAACCGGCATTAACCAACATTAACCAGCATTAACCGGCATTAACCGGCATTAACCGGCATTAACCGGCATTAAGCAGCATTAACCAACATTAACCGGCATTAACCGGCATTAACCGGCATTAACCAACATTAACCGGCATTAACCAACATTAACCAACATTAACCGGCATTAACCAAAATTAACCAGCATGCAAATACAAGCGATTGTGACTGTTGTTTGTCTGCAAAAAAAAATGTTGCTATGTAGTTGCTAGGGTATTGCCAGGGCTTACCTCTTCAAGATACTAAGATGTTCTAGTTTAGAAAGTTTCATTGTGGTTGCTAGGGTGTTGCCAGGGCTTACCTCTTCAGTTTCTAAGGTGTTCAGAGTTGCGTTTAGAATTGTTGCTAGGGTGTTTCAAGGGCTTAAACTTTCGGTTACTAGGGTGTTCTGGGTGGTGTTTAGAATATTGCTAGGGTGTGGCCAGAGCTTACACCTTCAGTTAAGGTGTTCGCACTGGTGTTTACATTGTTGCTATGTGGTTTCTAGGTTGTTGCCAGGGCTTACCTATTCATATACTGTTTACGTCTTTTATTGATTTTTCTGAACATTTCTGCCATATGCACATGAACTGACAGTCATCACTGATAAGCTACTACTAAATATTGTAGAAACTTAATTTTCTGTAAAGTTGCTTTGTAATGATTTGTATCGTAAAAAGCGCTATACAAATAAACTTGAATTGAATTGAATTGAATATACTAAGATGTTCCAAATGGTGTTTAAAAAGTTTCAGTGTGGTTGCTAGGGTGTTGCCAGGGCTTACCTCTTCAGTTACCAAGGTGTTCAGAGTGGAGTTTAAAATCGTTGCTAAGGGTGCTGCAAAGGCTTATACTCTTTCGGTTACTAAGATGTTCAGAGTGGCTTTTAGAAAGTTCAGTGTGGTTGCCAGGGCTTACTTCTTCAGTTACTAAGATGTTCAGAGTGGCGTTTAGAAAGTTCAGTGTGGTTGCTAGGGTGTTGGCAGGGATAGTGTTGACAGCAAACACTAACAACATGAAACTCAGGTAAGAGCACCAAAAAATGTATATAACCCAATTTAAGGATGGGATAAAGTTTATGCAATCTAAACTTGAATAATCACACTATTAATTGTGCAAAGGTTCAGTACCATCTTCAGTATTTAAAATTCAATCCCGCAGTGCTGCTCTCTCTGCCAAGCTACTAGAGAATTCACTAGAGTCCCTGCTGACGGAGTAAAACGCGATCAATACGGCCCAGTGACTCGTGATTGCTCTGTGTATTTTCAATGATCCAACAGAGATGTGTTTAAGCCATCAAACACCTTCTAATCATCATGCAACAGGACTTCAATTTACACTGGACTGTGTGTTCTCAGCCCGGTCGATTATATCTGTTCCCTCTACTGGCAGCTTCAATTCTGTTAAAGTAGTCTTGCTACTATTTGGCCATAATAAGCCTCAAATTGATGATTAACCTTCGTAATCCGGCGAGCGCATGGAAGACGGTGTGCTCTTGTCATCCGAGTGGCTGCGAGAAAGATGCTGCATTATCGTCTGTGGGAAAATTGAGGGTTTTGTAAGCAAATAAGGCAGCATTATCTGCACGAAGCGTGCCCGTGTATAATGAAGACGCATCTCTAGAATGAAGAGCCGTTTAATAACGAATCAGAATGCTTCACTGTATTGTGCGTTTTAATAAAAAACCATCCACGTCTGCATGCGTTAGGCGCCTATGCGTGAAGATTTAAGCTCTTATCTTGGAAAGTGAGGAAAATTAGCATCTGGTGCACAGCGTCGGCCATTGTTTACAGCGCTCTATTATTTGGTAATCAGACATTAAATGAGTCATTTCTCTACATTTAACTCTAGCCGGTGAACTAATGGCTTAATCTGACCAACATGTTTACTCTGAATCACCATTAGACAAACTCAATTCGTGACTGCAAATGAAGCAGGAAACAATTCCTTAAAATGTGACTAAACACATGCACCAATCAGATTGCACATATATGCATCAACATGCGTTTTAGACTTTCATTACCCTGTGATATTTGCAGTCGGTTGTTTTAAAAGGGCGAAGTTTATAAAAGACTCGAGGCTCCTTTATCAGAGGCCTGGTATTTCATATCTATCATATTTGTGAGAGGAATCAGTCCACAGGCTGTCCTTTACACGTCACCTTGTCAAAGCGCCAGACAAATGACCTCCTTAAATCTCTAAGATTTTTGTGTGGGGCCTCATTTCAATGAAATAAATTAAAATTAAAATAAGGCCCTAAATTAAACCTTAACATATTCCACTCTGGGGGACAGAGGCAGAATCAGGGCATACTTAAAAAACATGACAAGAACACAAACCCTCATCAAGAGTGAAGTAAAGTTCAGAAACTTTGATTTTGCCAAAGGGTCAAGGCTCACTGTTTTCTAGGTCGGAGAAAGAGATATTATATTAGCAATAAACATACACTTAAAGTGAAAATAAACGTAACATGCAGGGTACATATCATAAGACATAACCAACAGCAAAGATCATATTTTTGGAAGTTGGCTTTAGGAGTGAGAAATGGCAATCATCAAATAAAAATACTACTAGATAGCGAAAGTTAAATTTAAATAATAATGGGGGACTGAAATCGATGGTTTGATGAAACCGTATTTTTACCTAAAATATGTTACATTTCTTTTTAGAATTCTAAAAATGTTCACTTGTAACGTTATTTAAAGGTTCCAAAAATGTTTCTTACAACATTCTAATAACATTATTTTGACCTAAAATATAACTTTATTTGAAAGTTTCTTTTTAACATTCTAAAAACATTAAAACATCCAGTTTTCTTATTGTGATTGTAACGTTATTTAAAGGTTACAAAAACAATTATTTTACGGTCATCAAGTACAAATAACATATAAGGACATTTTGAAATGATGTTCTAAAAACATTTTCTCTCAGCGTTAGGAGAATGTACAGTATATCAAATATTAGTAAAGTTAAAAGAACGTTTCATAAACATTACTTAAAGAACGTTTTGTCATAATATTTATATACAGTAACTTTTAAAAAATAAGATTTTGTGCAATGTAAAGGTTTAAGGAAACGTTGATGTCAAAAAAAAGAAACAGTTATCAAGGGTTTTCACATACAGTACAACATGTTCTTGCATTCAAAAACAAGAAAAAAAAAACAAAATACAAGAGAACTACAGGGGTCTTGAGACCCTTGAATATTTTAAACTTGACACAGCGTCTTAAAAACAGCATGACAAACAGTGCAATACAAGAATGAATACTTTGGGTTAAGGGTTTATTCAAATCTCTAACACTAAGTACAAGCACCTCTAATAAAAACCTGACCCTAATGTTCAAGCACAACCTTATTAGTTTTTACTTGAGCACTTCAGAAGTTTTCTCTGGAGTGAAGCACCTTCACCTCTACTGCTGGTGAGGCAGAGGATAAAAACAACTTCTGAGTCTTCCAGCTGTACTTTCTCCACCGCTGCATGAAAAACCCTTTTATGAAAGCCTGGAAACAAAACAAAAAAATGATAAATAATGAATCCAGAAACACCGAATAGAAAATCCAAGATGTGGAGCGTAATAAAGTAAGCCGCAGAATCAAATGACTGCTGTTTCTATGAGCTTTAATCTCGGGGTAATTTCATTTCACACTACGCAGTACTAAACACTGCAACACTAGAACAATATTTTGGCTCCTGCCTCTCACAGGTAGGCTATTTGAGAAACAGAGCCATTAAACACACATCTATTGTCTAACTGTGTAGCTGAATAAGAACAACAAAAAAAGAGCAACACAACATGCAGTAAAGGAGGCTTTCTCTCTGATCCGAAGAGAACGAAAGCCATGAATAAATGTCTTTTCGCTCATCAAGTGGAATGATAAATTCACCCCCATAATGCATTTGCCTCAGAATATGTGATGAAAAAATATTCTAAATTAGGTGTCAAAAGCCTCATATCGAACAACTCCTTCTCAAACTGCACTCCAAACGCGCCAGCGTCCAATTATTCCAAAATGACAGCAAATTGAACAGAATAAAGCACAAAGCCGTCACTCCGAGGCGCACATCCAGGAAGCCTCATCGGAATACATATCGCATTAATGAGCATGTCCCATCAGCACGGATCAAGTGCGATCATCTGATGCTATGTGAGTTTAAAGGAGCTTATGAGAGGGAACGGAAATCAATACACTTATCCAGATGCACTGCACAGCCATCGTATAAGACCAGGGATGGGAATCGTTAGGAATTTAATGATTCTGGCTCCCATTTCAATTCTGGTTTAAAGGGGCAGTTCACCTAAAAATAAACATTCTGTCATCGTTTACTCACACTCATGTTGTTCTAAACCTGTTTGATTTCATTTATTCTGTGGAACACAAAACGAGATGCTCTTTAACGTACAGTACAATGTCAGTGACTCGTTTGATTCGTTTGTGCAGCAGACCAGAGTTTGAATCATTATTAGGAGTGTGCTATATTTATTTTTTTTATTTTTATTTATAAGATTTATTTATCATCATTTTCCCCAAATATTATATGAATGACGTTTGTGCGTTGTTTTAGAGTTTTGAAAGTTGTTATTATTGTGTTTTTTTTGTATTCTATTATAATGTTTTTTGAGTAGCAAAACGCATTCACTGTTTCACTTTCGTTCCTGAAAGAATCCGTTTTTTAAAAATCCTTTGAGTCAATGATTCAATGATCCATTCACAAAGACAGTCACTTGCTTCAATCCTAAATGAATCAACCGCTTTAAATGAATCATCTGAGCGAATGATTCACTGAATCACTCATTAAAACAGGGACTTGCTGCCACCTGCTGGCAATTTTAGAGTAATATTTATTTATCCATGACAGGCTTGGTACCAGCACAAAAACAGCAAAATATTGTTTAATCATTATTACTATAAATATTTTTTAATTGTTATTTTTATATATCATTTTTCATTGATGTTTTCTTATATTTAGTTATGTTGATTTTTGATTTTTTTTGAAAAGATTAACATCAATGATATTACGTCTATGCCAATTTATGTGGTAGGAAGTAACATTAAATTAGAAATAAAGACTAAATTCGATCACATTAGATGCAATAAGGAACTGGTTACAACCACAAACACTTACCATGCATACTACTACATACTGGCTGTTTACTAGTACTTACAAAGCACATAATAATGCATTATTGTGCATGACCATATTCTGGATCCATTAACCCTACTCCATACCTAAACTTTTTGTTATTGTACATATTCTGGATCCATTAACCCTTCTCAACAAACTCCTAATTTGCTGCTCATTGATAATAAGAAAGGTGTTTGTTGTAGCTGTTAAGTTTAGAAGTTGGCTTCAGGAGTGGAAAAGGCCAAAACAACAAACACAGAAGTCAATCTGAAGGATGCTGGGGCATACAAGTCAATGGTTTACAGGACAGGTTTGGGAAGCATCCTCTGATTTAACGTTCACTGAATATTTTAACCTTGACGTTGTGTATCCACTTATTAAAGGTGTTCATATACAACACGTCCTTGCATTCAAAAACAGCTGAACAAAGCACAACCAAATACAACAGATTTAGTTTTCAGGCGTTTAGCAGTAGCATTCAAGAAATATAAAAATAAAACACTATATAATTCTTATTTATTATACACTGATTATACACTGGCACAATTATACACTGATTCTGAAAACCTTCCATGGTATTTTTTTTTCTCCTACTATCAAAATCAATAGGGACCAGCAGGGGTTTGGTTCCCCACCTTCTTCAAAATATCTTTTTTTGTGTTCAGCACAAGTAAGAAATTAATACAGAATGAAATGTTTAACCGGCAAGGCTTTATTTTAAAGTTTTAATATAAGTGTGTGTTTTAGAGTTTTGGGTTTTAAATTTTTTTTTTGTGTTTTTTTGTGATGTGCTTTTTTTGTGAGCGTGTACATGTGGAGTGTGCACACTATAAAGAGTGTGTAACAGCACCTGGTTACTGGACTAAGTTATCTTTTGCATCTGATTGCGTTAATACTGTCAAAAGCACACATGGCTTACATATAAACACAGCTGGTTATGTCTAAAGTGAAAGAAAACAGTTGAGAGAGAAACTGACGTGTGCTTGTAGATTAAATGCATGTAGGTCTTAAAGTGACAGCAGACTAATAGTACTAAACATGATGCTGCTTGTCATTAAAGGGAGAGTTTACCCAAAAATCGTTAGTCGCTCACTCTCATGTTGTCCCAAACCTGTATTAATTTATGCTGAACACAAAAGAAGATATTTTACCAAACACCTGCAGGTCCCCATTGACTTTGATAGTAGAAAAAATAAATAAATAAATAAATAACTAAATAAAAAACCTCACTGGAGACCAGCAGCTGTTTGGTTCCTCAAATTCTTCAGAATAACTTTTATGTTCAACAGAAGAAAGAAACTCATTCAAGATTAAAAAAACTTGAGAGTGAGTAAATGATAACAGAATTGTCATTTTCGGGTGAACTGTCCCTTTAAATGTTAATAAAACAACAAAACAGAGAAAAATCACTCACTGCTCTTGACTGAAGAACTTTAATAAGAATCAATGTATAATTTATACAGTGAAGTGTATATAGTGTTTTATTTTTACATTTCTTTATTCAGTTTCTTGAATGCTACTGCTAAACACCTGAAAAATAAAGCACTGTTTATATATTATATTTGTAAATGTCTTTTAAAGCCAAATCTGAACGATACTGTGTATCTGTTGCATTTTGTTATGCTTTGTGTGTTTTTTGAACACAAGAGCGTGTTGTAAAGTGTGTGAACACCCTTAAAGCCTTTAAAGCCAAGTGTAAGTTTTTTTTGTTTGATGATGTATGTTTATGTTGACTTGAGCTGGAGTACTATGATAGGATAGTATTTTTTTTAAAACAGATCGTGGAGATATTTTAATCGTGATATCGCACGGTTGAATATTTAAACCTCGGTTTGACGTCAGTGATACCACACATAACTGGCTGTGATCTGAATATGCATCTTCAAAAGGAGATTTTCAGTGAGTAAAGACTTAAATCTGGGTATTTTCCTCAGACAAATATCCTCTAAAGCTTCAGAAGACAGAGTCATATGGACTGTCGTTTTGGAGTTTGACTTTTTAAGTCCTTTTAACCAAATCACTGCAAATGACCAGCTTATAAGAGTCCATGTTGCATATAAAGACATGTTTTTGTATTTTATCACATTCAATATAGCCTGAATATCACTCTCATAATTTTTTTAAAGCACAAGTAGCCTATATAGATGTACAAAAACCATCAAAATAATTCACTTATGGTATTTAAACAATATTCCCAATTCAGCTTCCAAAGGTGAAGGTGGTGAAGAAAACCTCAGTGCTCTCATGAATAATGCAGTTCGGCTCAAATATGTTATGCATGCACTGTAACTTACGGCGAGTTATATATTATATATGAACGAGACGTGAAATGAAAAACTCGTTGGCTGCTAACGCACAACCACACAGTGCTAAAGACGCTGGATAACTTGTGAACCAGCTTCAAAATCCTAATGTCTACTTGACTAATAAATGACATCCAGGGAATTGGGGTAGTAGTACACGGATACGTCTCGCAGCTATTAAAGACAATGATGTCGTTAGGTTTGGGAGGCTTGTGAGATGGACCGAGGCGAAGCGTAGCGCTGTAGCTAATCTTTCCATTTCCCCTGAAGGGCTAATCAGGAATCTGATCCCATCCATCTACATCTGAGCCAATTTAACAGAAAGAGTTCACGAGGAGTCTCAGCGGGCACCAAATGAGCCCAATCTAGGCCAAACTTTTAAAGACATGTATGGCTATGTTAATATGTGGGATGGGGAGGGAACAGGTTTAACATGCAAAAGCAGGGAAATATTCACCAGCAACTTTCAGTTTCCAGAGACAAGTTGTTAATAATGTGCATGATTTTATATGCAGCTGATGGTAATAATGCATGTTTGCATGTCTCACATTAAGTCCTTACGAGTGTTGCCAGATTGGGTCGATGATTTCCAGCACAGAAGCTTTTCAAAACCCGCCCAAAAAATTCACTGCCAAAAGAATTCACAACGTGAATTCTATTTCCATGCCAAGGTTGACAAGCACAGTTTTTACCTCCTTAAAACTAGTGACAAAATAAAACCATAAAAATGAACCGATCTCCCAGACAGGAGAACAATACAACAGGAGAACAGATGAAAACTTTAAAAGAAAATAAGCAAAGATGACAAAGATATTTCTACCCAAACTGTAAAAACTGTTGAAGTATGTAAAATATTTGCAAACGGCAGTCAAGAACGAGCCAGACAAAAAAGCCCAGTGTAAGTGATTGGAACAAGTAATGAAATTAGTGCATGTTTTTGGGTTGACAGTGCTCATGCACATATTACAACCATCTAAAATGTGTCACTTTGTATTCAAAAAACGAACGACAATGATAATAATAATTTGTGCTGCACTTTATTTCTAAACACGGTTTGAGAGTTAGGTCACTCTCCCATTCTTTACTGTAGTTTCAACTTATGTTTATGCCACTTTGGTACAGCGATCACTTGATTATTCAGCTCCAAGTTCAAAATCTGATCCCTTATCGCAATAAAAACATTGGTATTAACACCAACACCAGCCGAATCTGCAGTGTGTTTACCCAGCTAACAGGAAACGCTCTCACAAGTTTCTTAAACATTATATAAATGTCAGGACAAAACGTTCTTAGAGTAATGTTTATTGAAAACTCTAATATTTGATATATATTCTCATAATGTTGAGAGAAAACATTCTGAGATCAGCATTCTCTGAACGTCCGTATAATGTTACTTGTACTTGATGAACATTCTAAGAAACATTTTTGTAACATTCAAGTAACATTCTGATCAAGATGACATTCTTAGAAAAAAAAACATTCAAAATAATGTAATATTAATATATATTATATATATATATATATATATATATATATATATATATATACATTAAAATTATATTATATTGTGGATGAAAAAGTTAGAATGTTTTAAGAAATGTTTTTTGTAACCTAATGTTATAATCACAACAAGAAAACTGGATATTTTAATGTTTTTAGAATATTAAAAATAAATGCATTATATTTTGTGTAAAAAAAAAAGTTAGTATAATGTTGTAAGAAACATACTTTTAAATAACGTTAAAATCATGAAAACTGGACATTTGAATGTTTTTAGAATGTTAAAAATAAACGTTCAAATAATGTTACATTTTGGGTGGAAATAAAGAATGTTGTAAGAAACGTTTCTCGTAACGTTTAAATAACGTTATAATCATGAAAAGTAAACTGGACATTTTAATGTTTTTAGCATGTTAAAAAAAAACATTCAAATAACATTATATTTGCGGTGAAACTAAAGTTAGTAAAAACATTTTTGTAACCTTTTAATAATGTTACAATCATGAAAAGAAAACTGGACATTTGATTGTTTTAGAAACATTTCGAAACAATGTTCCCACAACGTTTTTATAACCTAAATGTGTTACCTGTATAGTATAACTTCATGATGACTGACTGGATTGAGGACATGCTCACTTAGGTTTTATTCGTTAACCAATTAGCCTATAAAATGATCAACAAACTGATCCCAAACCAGCCCAAATGTTTGTCCACCCTCCAACCCAATTTTGATCCACACAATCAAATACAAACTAACCAGACGGAAATCCTCCCAATCTGGCAACACTGCTCATCACTTAATGTCCAATTTAAATTTATCGGTTCTTCCAAAACACTGCTGTTGGGTATATTTACAACGATTATCCATTGCTCTGACAGCCGTCGCAGCATTTGCTGTTTAAAAAACAGCAAGGTACACAAAACTCGATTCCCATCTGCGGCCGAAAGCTTCTTTTGGATTTCGAAAGGGTCCATAAGTCAGAGAATTGGGCCCAGACAAAGACTGCCTCTAAGCACTGTTAGATCTGAGAGGAAAAGCAAAGCGCATCCCTCAGGGGCTAATCTGTATTTGCCCAGTTCAGCATTAACCATATAAAAGAGAGTTCAATAAGTCACAGAACAAAACTCAGCTGAGAGCCTTGACGTGTCGGGATGAGTTACACATCGCCAGCAGCAAGCGGCTCACACACCCGTGACAAATGACTCCTCTGGTCATGGCATATTACCATGCTCTGTGCCCGTCTCGGCAGAAGCCTGCCAGGTGCGAGAACACTTCATTCTTTTAGCGCTGGAATATTTTGATGTATTATTCATTTAGGGTGTAGTCCCTCTCGTTCCAATGCAAAATGAGCTAAATGAGGCGAATCTCACCCAACCTGTCATAAACACATCCAGATCATATTTCACCCCGACTCAAAAGGAAAAAATATACGAATGATATTATGCACAACGAAAATGAAGTCTATTTTAGGACCGTGTTTTATGCATTGTGATTTTTTTTGACTTTCATGCCAGTTGAGCATATTTCACCCCCAACTTTTCATATCACTCTCATTACTGTAATGCATGTAATTATTTATTATGTTAAATATAAAATATTGATCCCAGGGTTTCTGCAGGTTTAATAAAGGTACATTTCAGAATATTTAAAGACCTCTGTAAGACCAAGTAAAGAAAATTTGAGGAATAAACTGAAATGTCTAAAATGCAAATGTCTAAAGATCCTTAAATCAAGATATATTTACTTGAAAAGCAAAATTACATAAAATAAAAAGTTTTTTTTTTTTTGAATTAATCAAAATGATAAGTGAGTCTATGATTAAAACAAGAACAAATATCTGCTAATGGGCTTAGAAAAATCATGTTAATTCAAAAACGGAAAACAAGATTTATATTCTATTGACATTTGTTCTTGTTTTAAGCATAAAATAACTTACATTTGCATTCTCAAGTAAATGTATTTTGATTTAAAGATGTTTAGATATTTGTACTGGAAAATAAAAATACAGCGGAAGATATTAAGACCCACAAAAACCCCAAAAAAATCATGTTAGTATTTAATTCATGCATTTTTTTCATGCAAAATATAACAAGCAATTTTTGAATAAAAATACTGAGGAAGATATACTTTTTTTTTTTTTTGCAATGTATGCAACATTTAATGACATGATTTTATGAATTCAAAGCTTTTCTGCTCTGATTTAAGATCTTTTTAGGGCCTTAATTTGTGGGAGGGAGTATTAAGTGTTTTTAAGACCCATAAATAAACCCCTTCATGTTAGTATTTATATTATGCATTTTCTTCATGCAGAATATGATGTCCAAATTTTTATTAAAAATACTGAGCAAGATTTTTTTTTTTTTGTATTAATTCAACATTTAATGCAACGACTTTATGAACTAAGATTTTTTTTTTTTTGATTTAAGAACTTTTTAGGGCCTTAATTTGTGGGAGTGCAAATTAAGACTTTTTAAGACCCACAGAAATCCTTTATGTTATAACTTAATTTATGCATTTTCTTCATGCAAAATATAATTTCCTATGTTTGTTTTGATTTAGAAATGAAATACGACCTTTCAGTGTGAGCTTCACCTAAGAGTGAAACTTACCTCTAATTTCCTAAGCAGATACGAGCTAAAACATTGGAAATAATGGAAACGTCTGGCAAGATTCCTGCCAAAACCACAGACATCTGTACTGCGAACTCCCCAACACCCTCCGAACACAATCTGCTCCTATAACAACTGTACGTCTGTACGTCCTAACTCCAGCAGGAGAATATTAATTATCAGCAGACATTAAGGCCTGCAGATTGAATCTGGCACGCATTAAAGCCGAGCGTGTTACCACGATAACTCGTAGACCTCCTGAGGGGAAAGATGTCTCGATTTTCTCTCCCAAAAAGAGCAGAATACATTTACATGCTTAACAATGTGCCGTTCCCTCAGCTAGCAATTTTCCTCTTTTAATTCAACTAACACCATCCCATCAAATATTAATATCGCTCTTGAGTTGAGAATGGAAGAGAAAAGAGAGGTGATTATGGAGAAATCAAACAAATAACTAAAAACGCCTCCATTTGAATGAATCTAAAAGAGCATAACACAAACTCACACAGATTATTATCTGATCTTATCAAGGACGCAGAGCTTTGCATCTTTATGTTCGGGGTTGGCATTATTAATGCATTCTGCTCTCTAATCATGTCTTACAGAGGAATACATTTGTTGCCGTTTTCAATTCAGCACCGCGTGTTCTTTTAAATGCAGCAAATTTCATTCCGTAATTAAGTAATTAGTGCTTCTAATCTCTAAACTTTTAATCTAATGAAGTAAATGTGATTCATTTTCCCCTGATGTCAATTCTGGCACTCTTTCATTCTCTCCAAGTAAACAAAACAGGAGAAATGCTGTTTGATTGCCTACAAAACTGTGAAGCGATCAGCTCTCTGTCAAGCATTAAAATAATGAGTTAAGTTTACTCGGTTCGGTCTGTCGCTTGGCCTACACGACCACATTCTTGGTTCAGAAATCCATGTTGTTTAAGCTATAATCCGGCCAGATTTTAATCTAATGCAAGTGATGGTTAGATATAGCCAATGCTGTTAACCACAACCCTAAAAACAGAGTTCTCAATAGTCTTGTTTATGATAAGCCATGACTTTGGTGTTGGACGCATTCCTACAGCATTTGTGAAAGATCTGTGCATTAAGCTTTTATTCTACTCGTGGACGTCTCGTATACCGCTGGGACGTGCGTCTCGGTTTAACCCTTACCCTAGAGACAGCTCAAGTCCAATACTTTGAAATGCGTCGCACGTGGCACGGTCAGGAATCTTTACATGTACTACCCATTACAGTCACTTTACAGTCACCTGATCGGGATCTCGGGCACCCAGGCAATCTCAAACATTTTGCACGTAATTGAAAACCTGCTTCAGTGAAATTGCACGAGCCGCCAGGCTTCCCGAGACGAGCCGGAGGGAATCCAAAAATAAACCGCACCTCGTTCTTTTAATTAAAGGTGAATCGGTTAGCCTGTGGCAAAACGGCCCGAACCAAACTCAGCCTTTCTTAAACAGCTCAATATAAGATGACAGCAGGTTACAGGCCAGGAGACGGCTCTCAGGGTCCCTGAAGAAGAGTATTGAATATGCTGTCCATTATATCCATTCCTGTTCTCTCTCAACACCCTTGCCACTAACGGTTTAAACTTCACGGCTCCTGTCACATCTCGGCCCGTCTAATCGGGTCGGACTCAGACAATGAGACAGGGCTAAACCGAATGCACTCGCAAATGAGAATTGATGCAGTGCGTATCGCCTCTAGCTGTGTGATGAATGGCTCTGAGTAAACTATCGGATGCGTGAGGGATTGACACGTCTGCTCGCGCATGCTTTCCTGTTAGACCGTAAATAGCAGCCCGAGACAAAGAGCCACAATAATCCAGGTTTCAATTACATGCTGATGAATTCCAGAGATATTAATAAAGAGAATTAAGCAACAACAACAACAAAAAAAAACCATCTAAAAATAACTTGCACATGCACTTGAAACCACAATGCTCAATACCAGACTAAAGGTTCAGTATCTCAGGATATCAAATCATATGCAAAAGTTTCAAGCATGCAAATCCTACTTTATGAAGCGCTTTACTTCACTTATATGGGTTTGCTGAACGTGCATATAAGAAATCCTTTAAGTGCATCTACCAACGGCAAACAAAACAAAAAGTATTTGTTGCTAATCAATAGATACTGTACATGCATAAATCCATTGTTTGTTCCCAAACATGCTTACTTATACTGTAAAGAAATACAACAGAGGAAAAAAAAATGTAAAGGTTGCACTGCATTTAATATGCAAGCTGTGAAGTAATGTTATTATCAGTATTATTGTTAATAATCAACACAGTCTTCAATATCATAAAAAGTGATACCCTGTTAGCAGAGCAGCTCTATCATGGTATTACTCTGGAGTGCAATGGCACATAAATATAACAATCATTCAATACCATCAATAACTGACATCATCACTGTACCACAGTACTGCCAAAGTACCTTTGATATAAACCAATCACGATACAACAATAACTGACCATGGCTGTTTTGGACATGTTAGCATAGTAATCCCATGTTTTATTGGACATGCATTATTTTAAGCACCTAAAGCACCATGCAAATACCATACGTAAATATAGTAATCAAAAAGTACCATGGTATAACCATCACTGTGCCATGGTACCTCTGCACTATTGTAAGTATTAATAGAAAAAATACATTAACCCAATAAGAAAGCAATTTATCGTGGTTTTCCGATACTGTACCATGACACTACCATGTTTTATTGGAAGTACCGCTGTATTTCTTTACATATATATCCCAAAATTGAATTACTGCCATCACAGTGCCATAGTACTGCCTTCCTCTAAGTATTAATATAAAACAATCATGACCTCAGCAACACATTTACAATGATTTTTAGATACCATGGTATTTCCTCACATACTGTAGATTAAATTACCACGCAAATGCTAAGGAAATCATATTTAAGTACCATGGTATTACCATCACTGTACCATAGTACTACTCTCATGTATTAATACTAAACAACCATGACCTCAGCAAAAAAGAAACAGATAATACCTTACAGTTTTTCTTTTTCTTTTTTCGGACAGTGTACCATGGTACCACCATGTTTATTTGATTATACAAT
This sequence comes from Cyprinus carpio, assembly GCF_018340385.1. Classification (NCBI taxonomy): domain Eukaryota; kingdom Metazoa; phylum Chordata; class Actinopteri; order Cypriniformes; family Cyprinidae; genus Cyprinus; species Cyprinus carpio. The sequence continues at coordinate 27,542,241 of NC_056584.1, read as the reverse complement.
GGTAATTCCTTACATATACTGGAGTATATACATGGGGCACACATTTGGAAATAATTCAGTACCATAGTGTGTGTGCGTGTGTGTGTGTGTGTGTGTGTGTGTGTGTGTGTGTGTGTGTGTGTGTGTGTATATATTAGTACTATACCCTACTTTCTTCCAAGAATAAATTCAAAGCAATCATGACCTCAGCAGGATTTACAGTGGTTTTCGGATACTATTGATAGTAGCATGGTATTTCTTTACGCAATCTGAAGTCCCAGATACATGGCATTGTATTCCAGCACCAGTATAAGCGAGAATTACGATGCATCACAGTATGTTCCACCACGGTACTTTTAAAAACGCTCGTTCCACTATAAAACAAACAATTAAAGCAATTCATTCAGACACGAGACTGAAATCGCGCACCTCTGTGCGTCAGGAATGCTGTGCAGGTGACAGAGACGCACCTGTGTTTCCTCGCGAGCGCCGAGCTGACGAATCCATCGCTCCGCGTCCGGCGCGTGTCGCGCGCGCACTGGAACTGTTCCGATCGGCTCGGTTCTCCTGCTGTCTCGAAGCGTCGGTTTCTCCTAAAGAAGAGCAGGAGTCAATCACATCGCTCCTCGAGGAGGCATGCGGCGCAGCTGCTTCTCCACACGCGCCGAGCGCGAGACTGACGATCCACAGCGCGAGAGACGCTCGCGGAGTTCACTGACTCTCTCTCTGTGTGTGTGTGCGTGTGTGTGTGTGTGTGTGAAGGAGGAGTCATTTTAATGCGCACAGATCCAACAATCTCAACACATAAACTATTAAATATTTGACTATCCTGGTTAAAACAAATAAAGGTTCTGAGGTTTGCTATCATCTTTGCGTTTTTCCTAAATTAAATATAATCTAATCTAACTAATCTTCCGACTTTAGATCAAATCTGAGTATTTTATCTGATGCTGTAAAGCACATTGGTAAGCTGCCGCTGTTTTAATGGTGCTAAATAAGTAAACACATTAATAAATAAATAAATAAATAAATAAATACATCGATGTTTCTACCATAGATTTGTATACATACATTTTATTTATTTTTTATTAATGCTTAAATATCAAGAATAGTACACATAGAATAATACAACCATCAACATAAAAGTGGTAGACAATAATAACAAAAAGTAGAAACAAACAACAATTTGCATACATAAATGTCTCATTAGCGACTGAGAACTATGACGTGAGAAACCGGAAGTGTAATTTGCCGATTTTCCTATAGGGTTTTTCAATTAACGAGTAAAATAATTGAAACACGTGATAAACCTAACTTGATGATGCTTTTGGTTTGTCCTATAATATAAATTACACGCATCCATACCCAAAACACAAAATTTGAAGCAGTTATGTTCATTTAGGTGAAAACAATCATGGTAATTTGTTATTATAATATTCATAAAACATTCAATTTGACAGAATAATTCATAATCTGACGAGATAAGAATAATCTGATGTTATACTGGTCAGGCATTTTCGATCTACTTGGTTAACAGGGAACATTCTCGTGAAAACGTTTTTTAAAAGTGATATAAATGTTAGGACAAAACATTCTAAAAGTAATGTCAATTATGGAACGTTCTTATAACTGTATTAATATTTGATATATGTTTTCATAACGTGAAAATGTTCTGAGATCAGCATTGTCTAACCGACTTATGATGTTATTTGTCCTTGATCAACATTATAAGAAACATTTTGTAACCTTTAAAATAATGTTAACATTCTTAGAATATTAAAAATTAACATTCAAAAACTGTTATATTTTGAGTGGAAATAAATTAAGTAAAATTTTGTAAAAACATCTTGTAACCTTTAAATAATGTTCATAATGTGGACATTTTATCATTCTTAGAATATTAAAAAATAAACGTTCAAATAATTACATATTTTGGGTAAAAAACAAAAATAGTAGAACATTGTAAAAACATTTTGTAACCTTTAAATAATGTTATAATCACGACAAGAAAACTGGATATTTAATTTTTTAATCACGACAAGAAAACTTTTTTTTTGTAGTTTTTTATAATAGTTATAAATAAAGTTTTATTTTGGGTGATATTTTTGTTTTGTTTAATTTTGTTTATAATAGCGACCAGAAAACTTGACTTTTGAATGTTTTTAGAATATTAAAAAATAAACGTTCAAATAACCTAATATTTTGGGTGAAATGTAAACTTTAAATAACTTTATAATAGTTTTGTGAAAATTTGAATAACTTTATAATCATGACAAGAAAACTAGACCTTTGAATGTTTTAGAATATTAAAAAATAAACATTCAAATAACGAAATATTTTGGGTGAAAATATAATTTGTAGAATTTTGTAAAAAACATTTTGTAAACTTTAAATAATTTTATAATCATGACAAGAAAACTTGATGTTTGAATGTTTTTAGAATATTAAAAAATAAACGTTGAAATAACGTAATATTTTGAAATTTGAATGTTTTTAGAATAATTTTTGTAAAATGAAAAACATTTTGTAAACTTTAAATAACTTTATAATCACGACAAGAAAACTTGATGAACATTTTGTAATATTAAAAAATAAACGTTCAAATAACGTAATATTTTGGGTGAAAATATAATTTGTAGAATTTTGTGAAAAACATTTTGTAAACTTTAAATAACTTTATAATCACGACAAGAAAACTTGACATTTGAAATAAACTTTATAATAATGTAATGTTAACTGGACATTTTTGTAAAAAACAGCAAAACTCTTTTTTTTCTCAAAAAACACACGAATCATGTAAATACGTAATAAATGCTGTGCAAATCAATATTATTGGGTGAAAATATAATTTGTGTGTAAAAACAATGTGTAATTCGACTTTTAGCCACCTTTATATTTAAAGAAACAACAAGAAAACAGGGGACATTTCCAGGCACCAAAAAACTTGTTTTTAGAATATTAAAAAATAAACGTTCAAATAATGTAATATTTTGGGTGAAAATGAATTTAGTAAAATTTTGTAAAAACATTTTGTCACGTTAAAATAAAGTTAAAATCATGACAGGAAAACTGGACAATTTATCATTCTTAGAATATTAAAAAAAAATAAACATTCAAATAATGTCATATTTTGGGTAAAAAAATAAAATCAACACAATGCTGTAAAATCATTTTATTGTTTTAGAAATGACAAAACAATGTTCCCACAACGTTTTTGTAACCTAAATTTGTTAATCGGGTTCACATAGTGTGATGTGAACATTTATATGATCCTGAATCTTGTTTATCGATTTTTACAGTCCATGAGAGCCCTGTGTGTTTCACAACTGCTTTACAAATTACAAACATCCATGAAATGAACTGACATGTTCATGAATGTCTAGTAAGTGTTTATTTATTAAATCAATAGTTCAAATGACTGGTGAATATTACAGTGGACGTATTGATGTGTTAATAGATGTAATTTCCTTCTACAGTAGGTTATAATCACTAACCCAACCACTTATCATCCAATTCGAGATCTAAACTATTACAATCATCTGGTTAAATACTAGGGCTGACATTCTGAGTTCCTTTAGGTTTATTTTTTTTTTTTTTTTTTTTTTGTTTTTTTATCCAGATGACTCTAATAACAGGATATATTAAAGCTGAACTATTGATTGATTTCTTATGTCTCAATGAAAGTTGCCACCATTAAAACATGCTTTGTTTCATGCTTTGAATTTTCGGCTACTGAGAGCATTAAACCATGTTAATTCAGCCTGCCACTCAAACTATGAAGACAATGTTAATCTAAAACCGCAAATCTTTACTGTTGTATTTTTGTATCTTTTCTGTTTTTTGTTAATTTTGGTTTTATGTTTTAATGTTTTTTTTTCATTTTTGTCTCTTTGTAGAACTGAAAAGCGTGAAACATCAAAAAATAATGACATTTGAGTTTTCTGGTAATGAATAGATGGGTGGGTAATGAGTTATTTCATCAGGTGGTGATTTATTGTTGTCTGTTGTGAGGATGGTTCACCAGTAATTTAACTATTGATTCAAGAAATAAACACTTACTAGACTAGATTAACACACACAGATGCATCAGATTACTGTGAGTTATGCCGTGAGTTCTGGCTGCAGATTGAATCTGTAAATTTATTTCATGGATGGTTTGTAATTTGTAAAGCAGTTGTGAGACACACAGGCCTCCCGGACCGTAAAAATATAGATCAACAAGATTCAGGATCTCATTTAACATCGGAGCTTCAGCCTTTATGTGTTTATCAAAATCAATCAATATGACGATCAATATCTTTCCTGTCCAATTTAGTCACCATCACAAATCCTCTATTCATCTCCATCGGCACCGAACAACAAACGAGGGCATCTCCTTCTTTCTCCTAAATTGTGTCTTCCTTCTTTCTTTCTTTCTTTCTTTTTCCTTCCTTCTTTCTTTCTGATCATAAACAAGTTCAAAGTAGCTGTCTGTTCTTCCTTCTTTCTTTCTTTCTTTCTTTCTTTCTTTCTTTCTTTCTCTTCTTTCTTTCTTTCGTTCTTTCTTTCCTTCCTCTTCCTTTCTTCCTCCCTCACTTCTTCCCTGACTTCCTTCTTTCTTTCTTCTTTCTTTCTTCCCCTTCTTCTGTGCTTTCTTTTCTTTCTTTCTTTCTTTTCCTTCTTTCTTTTTAATGATCATACAACCTTTTTCTAAAAGTTGTCTTTCTTCCTGTTTTTTTCCTTCATCTTTTCTTCTTCCCTTTCTTTCTTCCTCTTCCGTTCTTTCGTTCTTTCTTTTCTCTCCTTCCCTCCTTTCTTCCTTGTCTTCTTTCCCTCCGCCGTTCCTCCTTCTTTCGTTTCTTTCTTTCTGATGATCAAAAACAAGTTCAAAGTAGCTGTTCTTCTCTTCTTCCTCCTTTCATTTTCCCTCTTTTCTTTCTTTCTTTCTTCTCTTTCTTTCTTTCCTTCCTTCCTCTTTCCTTCTTTTCTTTCTTTCTTTATCATAAACAAGTTCAAAACTGGTAGTCCTGTTCCTTTCTTGTTCTTCTTCTTTCCTTCTTTTTTTCTTTTTTTTCTTTCTTTCTTTCTTTCTGATCATAAACAAGTTTAAAGTAGCTATTTGTCTGTTCTTTCTTTCTTTCTTTCTTTCTTTGTGAAGATTATGATCACAAATGTTCTTTCTCAGGGTTTCTTCACTGTAAATGCCCTCTGGAGGGACGAGAAAGAATTTCTTTGGGATTCATCTTGCATTCATCTTTTTTTTTTTTTAAAGCCCATGAATAAAGCTTTCAAATGGGGTTGGGTTTAGGTGTACCTGGTATTGTTATATATTCCATATTTTATTCCATTTTTTTTGTGTCCAGCTCAGCTGTTTGCTGCTCGTCCTCGGCCGCGTTTGTTCCCAGTGTTTGCAGGAATATGTGTCATAAAACACGGCGGCTTGCTCGTCTGCGGTGAGCGGCAGAGAGAGGGCACGCTGAGGCCACATTCATTTTTCAGCACATCGCCGCTGTCACGAGGGAAGTAACATCACAAAAAACTTTGATTGGTTCAAATTGTACGAGGTTTGTAAAGCCGAGGATGGTCTGCGCGGCAGACCAGAGTGCAACGGGAGAACATTTTAACACCAGAAGTGCCTGTTCAGAGCCGTGACCGCCGAGCGGAGAGGAGAACACAAATTAAAAATATATTAGAGCTGAGATAAATGTTGTAAGAGTGTTTTTTAAGACAGAAATGAATCTTACAAAGAACTGATGTTCCGGAAAAGAAAATTTAACTATATTAATTTCTGTCCTACTGGCCACATTTATGCTCTAAAAAAATTTTTGCCCCATTTTTTTTTTTTTTTTTTTTTGTCCCTCTTATAGATAAAATACAAACTTGAAGATATTTTAAGTTTATATTTGAATAATGTAACAACACATTCAAATGCATATATTAAGTAAATGTATATATTTTATGTAAATATATTAATTATATATGTATATATTTTATATACAAATATATGTAATGTATATTATATTATAATTTTTTTTTTCTTTTTTTTTTTCTTTTTTTGCCAGCTGAACCCCTTAGACATAAAACATTTACTTAAATTGAATAATTAATTAATTAATTAATTAATTAATTAACACTTTTTGCATGTTCACAGTTCTCTGATGTTGGTTAATGGTCACTTAACATGCAGGTAAACAAATAAAATATTTAATATTTTTTCAATAAATATTTATTTACAGTAGCACAACTTGTCTAATAAATTTCATTTAAATTATTTTATCATATATTGTGAATGCGACAATATAAATGTCTATATTTCGTTTATTTTTATTTCTATGTCCTACTGGGCAAATGACATGCAGGTAATCAAATAAAATATTTTATTTTAATTGATATTGCAATTATTATTTAAAATAAATTAATTAAGATTTAAATATTATTTGCATATACACTGTAAAATGTACTTAGCTGACCTTACTTAAAAAAAGTATGCAAACTCGTTGCCTCAAAAAAATTGAGCAAAGTAAGCTTAAGATTAGTGAGTTAGAAAAGCTTGTTTATAAGTGTGCAGTACTAAATCAAGTAGTACCACTAACACGTTTTTTTATGTTGATGTAACTTAATAGACATGCTTAGTGTTAACTTAATTTTTTCATTTTGTGTGGATAGCTTGATATAAATTTAACCCCACTTATCCCACTTAGAATTACTAAATACCTACAAACTTAACACTTTTTAGTTCTGCTCACTCATTTTCAAGTTCACTTAAATTAAAGAAAACCAATTTCCTTGAATGGGTCCCTTGTTGCAGCTGCCCAGGTTTGGGTCCAGCCTGTGGCCTTTTCTCTCCCCCATTTCTTATCTATTTTTTTGCTGTTACTATCTAATAAAAGGCAAACACACACAACACATATACCAAGAACACTCACTGGGTGATTCAGCTCCATTACAACATTTATTCAATGCACATTCAAGTACCAAAATAGCAGCTAAAACAACAAAGTGGTTTGTTTGATTTAACTGTAAAAAAATGACATGGAAAAATATAAAAAAATAAAACCACATTTCTGTGAGCTAATAACAGTCTTCTCCCAATATTAAAAGGTAAAACACCTGATAACTACAAGACTTCAGTGCATGCAAAATCCAGTCAGTGCATTTCTGATCAAAACTGAAAGTACAACAAATGCTTTTGTTTCCCAAATTGAACAGTGATTAGATTAAAACAAAGAAAAGAATAACTTCTTTGGTTTTGTTTTTTTTTTGTATTACATTTATTAATTGTTTTTTCCCAAATCACAAATGTAAACAGGACAACCTTGATAGGTTCTTTTCTAACATTATCATCTAATAACAACTAACAACTCTTTGCAAACAACTCTATTTCCACCATTAGCATACCTGCATAACATGGTACAGACTTCAATGGAATTTTTTTTTTTTTTTTTTTTTTTATTGAGATCGTAAATAAGCGAGAACAGTTGCATGATAGCATCAAACTTTCTCTGATAACAGGAGAACATTAATGGCTGCAAAGCTTACAAAGTGCTATCTAACAGATGACGGCTCTTTGATGTTCTAACCCAGAAGACTGTTCTTCAGAGTTAACAGTTTTGGTGGGAGTTTTTTCTTTCAGTCCAAGCATCACAGTCTGAATGAAGTTGAGTGTATTTGCCATGCATTTTGGGTAATCCAAATGCAATGCATATCTAAGCCCAAACAACAGACAAACTGCCTGAGGCAAGTTTTTAATATGATCCATGACAATACCTCCCTCCCAGAATGATGGCAGTGGAGGGGAATTGGAATGGGTCCACTGAGCTTTGACCCTCGTGAGGACTATCTTCACTGACAACTGTCAGCACACCCACAGTGATGCATTCTAGGGGCCTCGTCTCTCGCTGTATCCTACAAAGACACACATTCTTCAGCCATTGCAATTTATGCTATTCTAAACATTTTATTTTTAGTGTTGTAATATCAATCAGAGAATATGGCTTTAAATATGTTTTCACACTGGATTGTTACAATAAAGCAAACAAAATATATTTGGTATGGTTACGAAAGCTATGGATCAACAAGGTCTATACATGCTGGAAACAGTGACACTGACTTTTCAACCTAGACCCTACTCCTTAGATTTGAAATTAATGAATGTGTATAACGTTTATGTGGAAAATTTATTTTTATTTACTGGCTGTTTTACATATATCTCTTAGATTAGTTGTGGAGGTATTGCCTATACAAAATACAACTCAGTCACTGTACAAAATGTATATTGTATATCGAGCAGAAAGAATTACATCTTCTATGTTAACACAGGTATAGTTTTATATTCATGCAGACCAAACTTTTTCTTATGTGCAAGTACTTACAGAGCAGGTCTTGTAGAATTCACTGGAGTCGTCACCGAGTAAAATGGGAATGCCTTTGAGGACAACAGAGCGAAGTACTGTCACGTCTGGTGTCTAATGATACACAGAGAGAGAAAAGACCAGTTAACAGAGTAATTTGCAAGTCACAAGCAGACAGGAAATAAAATAGGTTGGTCTGGATTGGCTCGTTTAGAACTTGATTGATGAACTATCATACAGATCAAAAGCTAAATGAACCTACTTACCATCCAGCTCTTGTGCTGCATCAGCTCCCTGAGTTTCTGGCCAACAGTTTCCTTTTTTGTTTTGAAAAGTCAGATGAAACGTGGGGCGTACTGGTCCAGAGCCTCAAAGAAGTCTCCCTCAAGATTCTTACTAGCGATTCTATTAAACTCAGCAAACACCTGAAAAAGTAGAGAGAGGGGTGCATAGGGACGGAGAGTTTGAATTTCTAGCCACACACCTTGAATTTATTTTTGATTTGCATTATTTTATTGGTTGAGAATCAAAATAGCTTACCTGTCTCTCTGTGAAAGAGTGCTGGCAATCGTTCAACCATGGTCTGTACAGCAGGCTCCTTTTTTTACAATTTCTTGTCTGCGTAGTGGGAATGATTGGTCCCATCATTTGTGAAATGAGTTGAGTGCCATTTGGGTTGCTTTCTCTTTTTTCTTTCTTCATTTTCTTCCACTAGAACCATTCTGGCATTTTCCAAGTCTTGTTTCATCATGTCCTTCAGGTAAGTTAGGCAGGTAGTTTTGCTTCACCTCTTTTTTGGGCCATTTGAGAATCTTGCTTGAGGATCTCCTCCCTCTTTACTTCTTTTGCTACATACATCCTCATCCAGCTTTTCGAAGCTTTGTGCGATAATTGGCCATCTTAAATTTAAGGCTGTTTTTCCAGCCATACCATCTGTGTGGTCCAGGCTCAGTGAGGCAGGGGTATTTGCCTTGAAACAGTACATCGTCTCAGCAAGCTTTTCTAGTATGTCATGCTTCATATCTCGTGGTGTTTCATCTTTCATAAAGGCAAGATCTGCTTGTCTGAGCCTATACTCAACATCTACTGAGAAATTGGGTATGTCAAATAAGTCTGGCCACTGTTGTCTTAGCGATGGTGATACTTCTACAGTCGACAGGATCTCAGTGTCTGCTGTGCTGCACTCAGTGTCTGATGTTGTGGTGGGTGATGACAATGCTGTTAAATGGAGATTCACGACAGGATCTCAGTGGACTGTAGCTCTTTCAGGTAAATCTGTTATTTCAGTCAAATTGCAGAGGGCATTATTAAAGTCTCTTGATCTTCATACTGCAGTTTAAAGTCATACTGCAGTGACAGTTTTTCCACCAGTTGCACTTTGAATTCTTCAATGGACTGTGGTCTCTTATTTAAAGTCAGCTTCCTTATATCATCTTCAGCGACACAATAAATGATATTGCAATTATTATTTAAAATAATTTAATTAAGATTTAAAAATTATTTTCATATACTGTCATGACATTTCATACTGCTTCTGCTAGTTTTAACTTATAATTATAAAAATAAAGATATTACTGTTTACAGTTTTACTGTAAAATAAACTAATTCGGAAATAGAGATGATTTCATATGCACATTTTAATATTTTGCATTGTATGTCTGTTTTTTTGTATTTGTTATGCATATTATTATATTCTTATTTAGTTCTTTTTGCAGCTTGTGAGTTCATGTGTGGGTGTATTGTGGAATTATGATAAAATAAAATTTTTTGTATGTTTTGTGTGTTCTCATGAGGCTGAGTAAATGATAGAAATTTCATTTTTGCCTATACTATCCCACTATATTTCAGTATTCAGAGATGATCAGTTAGAATTCACTCTGATAAATACAAATACTCTCTGAAGTGAATCTTTGAAGGCTTCATAAATACTCCGCACAGAGGTCTGTATGCATTAAGAAAACCCCAGATAACCATAATAGCCTCAAACAGCAGACAGCAGCGCTGGAGGCAGATAACGCCCTCCTGCATGCGTCTTTCCATCCCTGAGGCTGCTGTCAGAGATGTTGGTGATGAAATGCATCGGCTGGACTGCGCACCTGTGAGTGATTCGGATGGATCGGTGACCGTATCTGGCGTGGCGCAGCAGGAGGACTGGCCCTGTCTTGAGCGATAGCCCCTCACTTCGCACAGCTCTTCTCAATATTTCATCAGGCAGAGTTTGGCAATACCTCTGAGAATGCATTTGCTCATACTAATGGCTGCTTCCTGGAAATACTGACAGAGAAACGTCAAGCGCAGTGAGAGAGCGGCCCACCTGTATGCATCAGAGTTTTTTGTGTCAGAGTGTTTCATGTAAAGTTTGGAGAAAGCTAATGTTTTTGGTAATTATCTCATGTCTTGATAATGCTTTTTTAATTATTTCTTTTAGTTTTCTAATTCTTATTCTACTTTCTCTCTTTTCAGGTTATTTCATGTAAATGCTTTCTGTTTTCACAAAGATGCCTTGATAATTTTGTTGAAATTGTTTGGCAAAGGCATCATTTTCGATGAGCTACTGAGCACTTTTATGTTCTAAAACCAAGGTTTTTTTGTCTTCTTTTTGCTCTTTAGAATTAATTTATATTTAGTCCAAACTTTTTTTTGTCAGCCAAATCCCTTTGGCTTAAATAATAATAAAAATAATGACAAAAAGTCTAATTTAATAAAATTCCGTTTTCTATTGCTATTTCACTTGTTTTACCATTAAACCGGGATTTTTCATATGCACATATTTTTAAATTTAGTTGTAGGTATTTGTTCTGAGATGCATGTTCTGTGTGAAGTTTTGTGTTTTGTGTGTTAGCCAAACCGCTTTATATTGTAATTATTTAAAATAATTATATAATATATATATATAAGAGATTAGAGATATTATATATAATTTCTATATATCACATATATACATAATTATATTAATTATTCCCTTATATTTTATAGTATTATTCCATTATATTGCAGATGACTCAGAAACAAAGATTGCTTTTAACCAAAAGACTATTTCAGGAAATTAGCACATTTTATAAATATTAGTATTATTAAGTATTAGTTTATTATATGAGTGCATTTTTCTTCTTGATAAAAATGAAGGTATTGCTGTTTACCGTTTTACAGAAAACGAGGATTTTACACTTTTTTAATTAGTAAGATCTTTGCATATTCTTGTGAATTTTTTTTCTTCTATTAATTGCACATTTATGTGTATATATTTCTTTCCCTAATTGCACACAAATAATATACTTTCTTAAATCATTATATGCAAGCACAAAGCTTTAAAAAGACACAAAAGCACCATATAAGTATCATATTAGTCCATAAACCACGTCTTTTGAAGTATTTTCGCTTTTTTGTTGTTTTTTTCTTGATAATTCATCTGCTCTAGATTAGTCCATAAACCACGTCTTTTGAAGTATTTTACATCGTGTTTAATATGCTCTTTTTATTTTTTGAGTGTTTTTCCCTTTTATACAAATCTGAGAGCAGCTGTGTTTATTGATCATCATAAATATCCAAAATACTTTGCCAACCTATATATTGTTATGGTTTATGTGAAATAAAACCATCTTTGTATTCTTTCACATGCAGCTCTCAAATCGAAAATGATGCAACTAGATGTTTTGCATGAACTATTGCTTTCCAAAAACAATCATCTGATGTTATATTGTCTGTATGTCTGATATCAGCATGCACTGATGAATGTCACATATTCAGAGACGTATTTGACGTATTTGATGGGTTGAAAGTTGGGAATTATTCTAGAGGCCTACAATTCAATATAATCAATTCATAAGAATAATTAATCTATAAATCCTGCTTTGTTTAGTATTTCATATTTCTGCTCCCTCAAAATAAAGAGTTGGATGCTCTGCTGTCCTGAAACTGAACAGATGACAGCTGACGCGGCGAGCGAGTCACACTGACAGCGCAGAAATGAAAATCTGCTCACCATAAAGAAAAGAGAAGGAGGCCAGAAGCAGCGCAGTGGCACAATACATAGAAAACAATGTCAGAAAAGGGGTGAGTTTGTCAAACAAGACGCATTTACAGCTGCTGCACGGGTCAGGAACAAGATTTTAAAAATATTTAGGCCTCAATTTCATATTTATGTATTTGAACTGCATATAAAATTTCCATGAATTTGGATTACACAGTTTTAACATAAACTATTAAATGTAATATGATGCATGTTTGTCAGTCATACAGAAATTAAAATGTTTATTAACTATTTGCAACTATTTGATTTTATAACAATTATATAATCAAATAGTTGATGTATTTAAAAATGTATTTATTTGAACTGCTTAGAATCAGCATAAATCTATGGAAGATTATTTCTGCCATGGAATAGAATTTAAAAAAAAAAACATTAAAAAGAAGTAATAGCTACTTTTTATCTCACAATTCAGACTTTCTTTTTCTTTTCTTTTTTTTTTGTAATTCATAGTTTATTTCTTATAATTCTGACTTTTTTCTCAGAATTTTGAGTTTTAGTTCAGACTTTTTTCTCGCAATTCTGAGTTTATTTCTCACAATTCAGGCGTTTTTTTTTTTTTTTTTTTTTTTTTTTTTTTTTTGTAGAACTAGCAATATTTAAATAGTCAAAATGTACGTTAGATTTATTTATTATAAATATATAAACCTGGTTACTGTGTACTTAAAACACATTAATTTTATTAGTACTATTACAGAAATCTGACCGGCTTCATATAATCTATAACTTACAAATATGCATCACATTAAGTTCATTAGTTTATGTTACAGTAAAACTATGTAATCCAAACGCATGTAAACTCAAAATGCAATTCAAATTAATAATTACTAAATATATTCCGAAATGCAAAAAAATAAAAAAAATTAAAATAATGAGTGCACTGATTTTTTCACATTGAGACCATGAAAATTAGATGCAGAAAATCCTTATAATCACTCTTTATTAAAGCTTTTTAACTATTTAAAAACAAAAAGGTAAGTGTCATTCCACAGTAATTCTAGTTGTTATGCTTTTAGCTCCAATCTATACAGCCCACGATTTTTCAGAACTTTAACATAAATAGGCTAAGAAACCCAAAATATGATGGGCTCTGAAGTGGAAATGGGACATAAATGTCATCAGAGACCTTCAAAGTAACGTTTCATTTACATCAACGGATTTATTTCTGCTTCTTTTGTACCTGCAGGGAAACACAGCGGATTTCCTTCATCATTCTTGACTCTCCTCTTACTGACTTTATTCACTGATGTTGGGGGACAGTTTATATACAGCTTTTCAAAGTCAAACTGGATGTTTAGTTGTTATTTTAATCTTTAGGATACTGGGTATTTGTGATTAGGCTTAAAGGAATAGTTGTGTCATACAAAAATGATAATTTCGTAATCAAAATTGAAAAGTTTAGCTAAGCTCCTCAGACATTTGTGTCTCTCAAATGAACACCTACTGATTATTTCACACATATAGTGGCGTATTAAACTTTGTTAATGGATATCTAGTTCCATACAGCAAAAAACATTTTTTCAAATATACATATGAAAAAAATTGCCATTTTTTTTTTACATTAATATTTTTTCCCTACCAGTATATTTGTGGCCATTTTATTTTCTGTATTCAAAAAAGAAAAAAAGAAAAAAAATATATATATTATATCTTAAAATATATTTTATATATATAGATATATATATCTTTAATCCATAAATATTAAATTCATAGATCATATTTCCCATACATTATTAATCCAAAAAAAAAAAAAAACAAAAAATTTACCGCATACAAAAAAAAAAAAAAAGAATAAAAAATAGTATATATATATCCGTATAATATATATATATATATATACTTTATATATTCTTATTTTTTATATACTATACTATACACACACACACACAAATAAAATAGGCAAATAATATATTGGTGAAAATGTTACACAATTGATTAACATAAATATATTTTCTGCCAATATATATTTGACCTTTTTTCTTGTTTTCTTTTTTTTTTTTTTTTTTTTTTTTTTAAATGCTATGATATATGGCCAAAAATATATTTCCAAAATTATATTAATGTAAATGTATTTATGTCAATTTTTTATTATATTACCAATTTTTTTTTTTTTTTTTTTTTTTTTTTAAATGCTATTATTATTTTATATATATATAGATATTATATATATATTTTTTTGTTTTTGGGGATCTTTTTTTTTTAAGCATATAAAAATATATTTTGCCATCCACATATCTCAATCCATGAAAATACATTTGAAGAAGAACATTATTTGTTGTCTATAATACGTTAACATATAACACATTTGAATAAAAATCAGCAATATACTGTATAATTTTCAAAAATGTCTACAGTAAGACTGGAAATGTGTTTTCTTGTCCCTGAGCTCCAGCAGAACTACACGCTTTCTGTCCTCCATCAGAGCCAACGATATGCACTTACTTTAGATGCAACCATTGACATGCTTGTAAAAACCTCAAATGCAGCGAGGAAAGAGTTAGATGAAACTTCAGCACCATGCAGAGATATCGTGATGAAAACAACATTTGTACGAACACTGGAGTTCTCACAAAAAAAGATAAATACAATAGTTTGATAGAAGATAATGGATTTCAGCCAAAGATGGAGTGAATGGAAATGCAAATGAGGAATAACACTGTTATCCGTGTTTGAAGTTTGTCTTAGTGCAGATCACATACAGAGATTTTCATTTGCGATCCAAAAACTCTGTCAGATTTGATTAGAAAGCTATATCAACAGAAAGCTTGTCTTGAATGTGGCTTAGCTTTTGAAATCAAGCATAAGGACATTTAAAAGGGAGTGAAGGGGATGCACGAACTGATAAAACATATATATTGAATGCTTTAGATAAAAGTGTATTCCATATGCATAAATGTAAATGCTAAATGCTTTGACTTGGTCTAATAAAAAATCACCTAGCAACCATCGTACTAACAACCATTCACATCAAAGGTTATTATAGAACTAAAACTAAATCATTAAAAAATATATGTTTTTGTTACTTGAAATAGATTAACCTGAAATAAAATTAAATTAAAAAAACTTTGAAATTATTTCAGCTTGTTGCCATGGCAACATTTCTCATTTATTTGTATTCATTATTTATTTATTTTACATTTTTAACTTATTTTATTTTAGCTAGTTGCCAAAATCTTTATTTTCATTTACTTTAACTATGTACTAAAATAACTAAAACTAAAAACTATTATTAATAATTAATAAAACTAATTAATAATTGTAAAAAATAATTATTAATTAATAAAACGATATATACATAATATATAAAACTAATTAATAATTGCTATATATATATAGATATATATATTATATATATAATATATATATATATATATATATATATATATATAATTAATAAAACGATATATACATAATATATAATAATAAAAATGTCAAACCACAACAAAATTACTAAAACTTTAACTGAAATTAAAGTGAATATATATATAAAGCTAATAAAACATTTTTGTTACTTTAAATAAATTAAACTTTACACTTTTTATTTTTATTATTTGAAACAAACAAACAAACAAACAAACAAACAAACAAACAAAAAACCTTAAACTTATTTTATTTCAACTAGTTGCCAAGGCAACATAATAATAATTATAATGAAATAATAATTAATAAAAACTATATAGACCTATTTGGGGAAAAAACAATAATAAAAATGACAAAAACACAACAAAAATACTAAATTTTTTAACTTATAATGAAAATATATAATATACATATAAAAAGTATACAAATAAAAGCTAATTCAAAATATTAATAAAAACTTAAAAAGCACCACTTACCGGGGTATTATAGCAGACTAAAAAATTATAAATAATAATAGTAATAATAATAATAATAATAATTGCCTGGAATAAACTCATCAAAATAATAATTAATAAAAAATAATAATTAATTCAATTTATAATAAAAATGACAAAAACACGCAACACAATTGCTAAAACTTTAACTTAAATTAAAATGAAAACAAAAAAATAAAAACTAAATCAAAATATTAATAAAAACTATAATAGTATATCAGTGATACTAAAATACTGCCACACTTTCAGACCATATAAAACGTTTTTCAATGTTTTTCTCAAAGCATGTCTCATTTTCTAAAGCACGTTGTGATAAACAAACTCTTTTCTGCATGTTTTCTCATATGAATACATTTGAAATGTGTTTTTCTTTATTGAAAGTTGCTAATGTAGGTTTGTTTAACCCATCGCACACTCTGCGGTCTGAACAAATGATGTGCCAGAGGTATAATTATGTTTTCATTCATTTTACAACTGACAGTTTTTCCATCTGCCGCATACAGATGAAGAGCAAGTCGATATTTTGTCATTCAAACAATCGACCTCATATGGAAATATCACATGCTCTGCAAACAACTTCAACACTGTGATTTTGACATCTGTAGGCCTTAAAGGGATAGTTCACCAAAAAATTAAACCAACAACCTGGTTCCCAAAATTCTTCAAAATATATTCTTTTGTGTTCAACAGAAGAAAGAAACTAATAAATGATGAAAATTTTTTTTTCCATTTTTGAGTGAACTATCCCTTTAATCTTACTATATCTGCTTCCCTAAGAACATTGTTGGGTCAAAAAAAAAATTAGATAAATAAATAAAAGCCTGAGCCACGGCTACGAGTGTCACGCCTCACGATGCATTTAGCTTTCGCAGCCTCCTGCAGCAGCCCTACAGACTCGAATGAGGGTCATTTTGTCAGGTAATGGCTGCTCTCTCTGGAGACTCATTTAGTTTTGTCTGTAACAATGGGCTGCCTCAGAGAATCAACCTCTCGACAGGGAAGGAATGTAATCATCGCCTCATTTTCCCCTCTCTTCTCCATCCCGCACTATATTTACATAGATTTTTCTGTCTGTCTTTCACATCTTGTACTTTTATCGTCTTGCTCCTCATTTCTCCCTTTTTCTCACGTGTACTGAAAAAACTGGTGTAGGATATTTTCACTAAGAAATTGCTAGTAGATTTCACAATGAGTTATAAAGAAATGGCATGTAACACACTGAATTAAATACAATTTTGAAGCAGAAAATACTGTAATACTGAAATACTATTTATTTACTTGTAAAATGAGTAATTGGTTGTTAGTAGATTGATTAAATTCGAATTTTGAATCGAAAATTTTTGAATTCGAGTCTCCGGCCGGCAGGAATTGTGGGTGGGGGGAGTGCATGTACAGTTCTCTCTCCACCTTCAATACCATGACTTAGGTGCCCTTGAGCAAGGCACCGAAACCCCAACTGCTCCCCAGGCGCCGCAGCATAAAAATGGCTGCCCACTGCTCCGGGTGTGTGTTCACAGTATGTGTATGTGTTTACTGCTCTGTGTATGTGCACTTTGGATGGGTTAAATGCAGAGCACGAATTCTGAGTATGGGTCACCATACTTGGCTGAATGTCACGTCACTTTCACTTTCACTTTCAAATGCATGTGTCTTTTTTTCTTACAACTTAATTACCAAGAAATTACAGGTAACACACTTAATTAAATGCAATTTTGAAGTAGAAAGACAGAAAATGTACTCTTCTTGTAAAATGTACAAATCTGTTTTTATTTACAACTTAATTACAAAAAATTACAAGTAACACTTAATTAAATGCAATTTTGAAGTAGAAAGACAGAAATTGTACTCTTCTTGTAAAATTTACAAATTTGTTTTTATATACAACTTAATTACAAAAAATTACAAGTAACACTTAATTAAATGCAATTTTGAAGTAGAAAGACAGAAAATGTACTCTTCTTTTTATATTGTAAATATCTGTTTTTATTTACAATTTAATTACAATTTTTTTTTTTACATTTAAATTCTTGTGCATTTTTGAGGTGGAAATTGTGATATTGTTGTAAAATGTACAAAACTTTGTTTTTATTTACAACTTAATTACAAAAAATTACAAGTAACACTTAATTAAATGCAATTTTGAAGTAGAAAGACAGAAATTGTACTCTTGTAAAATGTACAAATCTTTGTTTTTATTTACAACTTAATTACAAAAAATTACAAGTAACACTTAATTAAATGCAATTTTGAAGTAGAAAAGCAGAAATTGTACTCGTCTTGTTAAAATGTACAAATCTGTTTTTATTTACAATTTAATTACAAAATTACAAGTAACATTTAACTAAATGCAATTTTGAAGTAGAGAGACAGAAATTGTACTCTTCTTGTAAAATGTACAAAACTTTTTTTTATTTACAACTTAATTACAAAAAAATAAATTGTAAGTAACTTTTTTTTATTTACAACTTAATTAGAAAGACAGAAATTGTACTCTTGTAAAATGTACAAATCTTTGTTTTTATTTACAACTTAATTACAAAAAAATTACAAGTAACACATTGAATTAAATGTAATTTTGAAGTATAATGACTAAAATAGTATTTTCTTGTAAAACGTACAGATTTTTGTTATTATTTTCTTTGTTATTATTTTAGTATTCATTATTTAATTAATTGTTGGTTAAAATGTTAGTTTAATTATTATTTTTTTTGATGAATAATTGTTGAAATTTTATTGTTATTTGTTATTATTTTAGAAATTGCTTGAAAATTTCAGAAGTAACTACAAAGAAATTACACGTAATGCACTGAATTAAAGGAGTTTTTGAAGTAGTGTAATTGAATTAGTTTTTTTGTTTTTTTGTGTTAGAATATCTTGGTATTGTTTTTTCTTGTAAAATGTACAAATCTTTGGTGTTTACAAAGAAATGCCAATAAAATTCTGAAAAGTAGACTGAAATAGTATTTTCTTGTAATATTATTTTCTTGTATATTGAAGTATTACTGTTTTTAAGGAGTTGTTGTTTTTTTGATGTATTAGCTTTGCTCCTAGACAGAAATAAGTTTAACTGAAGAAAACTTTTGTTTGTGAAGTGAAAATTTTTGTTTCTCAGATGTGTCTTCTGAGAAACACTTCAGTAATTACTCATTTTTCTCTTCTAGTTTTAGAAACGATCCCAAACTGTGATCAGAAGGCCCCAAAATGTGCAGTCAAAAGCCTGAGATCTCAATATAAACTCATTAAATTCGTCCATGGTTTTGAAACATCTGATGGCGTCTCATGAGATATTAAAACAGCATCTAAACAATACAGTTTTCCTCTGGAGTTTCATTCATTCCTTATAGCTTTAGTAAATTTACTCTCATTTAAGTTACATAAAAAATAAATAAGCTCAGGTTTGCTATTTCTGAGTCAAACTCAGCAAAAATGACTTAAATTCGAATCATCAGACTTGAAACACTCCGAGTTTAATGTCCTCATGAAAGCCGCTTTAACAATTTAAAATAACTCAGTTTGAGAGCTTAAACTAACTTTACTGCAACTTTATGCAGTTACAAGTGTGTTGGAGAGAGACATGGGGATAAAAATTTAATCTTCTTAGTATGTTTCAAAACCAAGATTCATATGTGTAGAAGAAACACGGACCAGAAGTGTGAATCATGCTAAATATGTAAATATATGTAAATGGAGATGCTGAAATGTTCATTTACTCTTTCATCCGCTTGCTTGCTGTGAGACCAGTGGGGAAAATTATATATATATAATGTTGTTGGTTTTACATAATCAAAATTGTAATTATTGTCTGATGAATATGCAACATATTTTTTTTCACATTTTTAAATAACATATATTTTTTTTTTCAATTTTTTTTTTTATTTTTGTTTTATTTTTTTAAATTATTTTAGAAAAAGTGAATTTATTAAATTATTTTATTTTTTTTTAATAGTATTTATAAAGTCAATTTATTTTTTGTTTTGTGCTGCTGTTTTCATTAAGTATGATTTTTGTTATTTTTGTGTTGTTGTTTTTAAGTGAAGTTTTTTTTTTTTTTGTGTTATGATCTCTGTTTAGGTATATTTGTGATATAGTGATAAAAGAAACCTGGCAAGCATGATTTGGGTAATGATTTATATAGTTATCTAAGATCTGTTTCCCAGGTGATCAAACTGGTTTGAGTGTTAAACAGCCGTCTCTACTGTGACCGATTCACTTTGATAAATACTGGTGTAATAGAGCTCAGGGAAACTTAACAGCTCTCAAAAGCACATAATTAAGTTCTCTTCACTTCTACTAACTACCAATTAGTTTGTGCACCTGTTTCTCCGGATAAACAAATGATTCATTGCAATCTTCTGAACAATCCTTAGTAATGCTGGAATTTTTGCAATGGAAAATATTTTACCAGGCTTTATATGGACTTATTCACAGTCTAAAAAAGTCAAGCGGGTCACGAGAACATCCTCCATTATTAACCATTATTAAGTCACTCATCTTGATTTTATTTCATTCCGAGTGTCTTGTGTTCTAGCATTTCTGCACGTATTCTTAAAGGAACTTAATGACTTTCTTTCTTCTGTTTAAGACAAAAGCAGATGTTTAGAAGAAAGTTTATGTGTTGACTTTTGATATAATTATAATTAATGCTTATATATATATATATTAAATAGTATTGATTTATATTTTAGGGCTGTCAAATGATTAATCACGATTAATCACATCCAAAATAAAAGTTTTGTTTACATAATATATGTATGTGTACAGGGTATATTTATATTATTAGGGAAAATAAATTATTATATTTAGAAAATATTTACATGTTTATACATTTATATATTTAATATTCTTATATTTTATATTATATATAAATATATATTAATATTAAACATAATATATTCTTCTTAAAATATATACATGCATGTGGTGTGTATTTTATATATACATAATAAATATACACAGATACACACATATATATGTAAACAAAACTTTTATTTTGGATGCGATTTAATCGTGATTAATCATTTTGACAGCCCTAATATATATATTATATATATATATATACTATATATCCTTCATTAAGTAACAAACTAAATCAATTATTATATTTTTAAAAATTGTATTTTGACCAATGTAATTTATTTAATCTACTATTTAGAATTTTTTTTTTTGTATTTTGTCTATTTAGTTTAATAATGATGATTGAATAATGATTATCTTTAATAAGGCATATGAATATTTTTGTGTTTAATTGCCCATATTGTAATTTAATATATGTCATAATAGCAACACTATGAATGCAAATTGAATGATTTCACTCAATTAGCCAATAGGATAAATGAAAAGTGTCAGAAATGTACATCTAATTCATGGACATACTGAATAAAAACCCTATTGATTACAATAAGTATTACATTTAAAAAATAATAACACTAGTACCCAGTATAACAGAGATACTATTATATTTTATATTAATATTTCAAATCAGTTTTTATTTTCATATTTTCTGTTTTTATTTTGTTGTGTTTTAATTTTTATTATTATTTTTTAATATGTCTATATAGTTTTCGTTAATTTTATTTCAGTTTTAGTTTTAGTTATTTTAGCACATTAAGTTGAACTAAATGAAAATGAGAAATGTTACCTTGGCAACCAGCTGAAATAAAATAAGTTTAAGTATATTCATATTATATTTTATTTCAGTTTAAGTTGGTTTTTTTTTGTTTTTTTTTTTGTGTGTGGTTTTAGTTTGTTTTAGTTAACTATTATAACCCTGCTTTGTATTCCAAAATAAAAACATTAATTCAAATATAAAAATCCATACTCGTGTATTATATCAATTATATGACGTTTTCTGAAGCCATACGAGCTTTGTGTGAGAAACAGACCAGCATTTATTTCTTATAGACGTTACAATTTGATGATGACAGAAAAACAGAACCTCAAAAAAAAAGATGCAAGATGCGTGAGAAGCAATGATGCTTGACATCAAAAATTGTGAAGAATGAACATTCTTCAGAATATCTTCTTTTGTGTTCCAAAAACCAAACTAATTCAAACAGGTTTAGAATGATAGATACATGACAGAATTTGCATTTATGAGTGAACCGTCCCTTTAAGACTCACGGAAAAACATTTGATTAAAAACACAGAGTGGGAATATAATGGAGTTGAACTATTTCGTCATATGTTCTAGTTTTAAATGTGCTTTATGAACAAATGATATAAAGGCAGCCACATAAAAGCGCATCTAAATGACTAAATTTGTTTGAATTTCATACTGAAGTAATTTATTCTGAAGCATATGAGGGATATTATGGAGGATGGAAGCACTTCACTGTCATATCGGTTTGATCTTTATCCCTGCATTTACATTTATTTATTTAATCATTTAGCAGATGCATTTATCCAAAGCGACTTACAAATGAGAATAATACAAGCAGAAGCGATTAAAGCCAAATTTCAATTCTACATAAATGCTACGATTATGTAAGATTATGTGGCAGTGCAATCCATCTAAGTGCGAAGATTAAAGTGCTTTTCTTTGCATTTACTGTGCTGGTTTTAAGGAAGATCTGCATAATGGATTTAAATCGGTGGACCCTAAAATGCAGATCAGACTCAAAAACTGGTTTGATTTGCTTGGTGTTCATGTTTTCACTCCGAGGATAATGAAAGGCCCTGTTTCAGTGAAGTAATAAAGTATTTAGCATGAACAGGAATAAAAAGAAGTGAGAGTGTAAAAACAGTTGTGAAGTTCATTTGAGAACAAGCCCTTGATTATAATAATACAGTCGTTTTTGTCTCTGGCAGAGCCGGGGTTGCTTCATAATGTACCATTTTCATAGCACTCTATGAATATATCATAATATTTTAATGTGCATCTTCTTAAAAAAAAAATCACAAATGTAGATACATTCAGAACATGCTGCCGAGGTGATGATAAATTGCCTTTAAATCTACAATTTTTTGTTTTGAGTATTTTGCATTATTTTTAATCACATTTCTTCTTGCTTTGTTCTCTTTCAGAAACATGACAGCCGGAAGATTATTTTCCAGATGTGACCTCCATGAGGAAAGCTTCAGAACTCTGTTGAAATTAATGGGATTCTTGTATGTTTCATTAATTGATCGTTTGTCTGATATTTTTTTTTTTTAATTAAAAAAAATATTATTTTATTAGATAATATTGTAATGTAAAAGGAAAGTTTGCTTTTGGGAGAATTTGATTAGTTCATTTCTTACAGTCAAACCAAAAATGATGAAAAATAAAGTAAACTGTGACATATTATACCCATAAATACTCTAACAGTGGACTTGCAGTAAAATTATTTCTTACAGTCAAACCAAAAATGATGAATAATGAGGTGAATTTTTGTATGTTATACATAAATGAAAAGGTACACTCCAGGGTTATTATAGTTAACTAAAACTAAAACCATGAAGAAAAAAATAAATAAAACATTTTCATCACTTGAAATAAAATAAATGTTAACTGCAATAAAATACAAAAAACTTCAGCTTGTTTTTATTTCAAATGCAACATTTCTCATTTTTATTTAGTTTAGCTTGAATAACTAAAACTAAAAATGAAATAAAATATATGTTGTATTGATTAACTAATTTAATAATGGTGGGGGTGGGGTATAATTATAAATTTAAAAATGAAGTAAAAGCTATGTAGGCATAATTTAAATATAAAAATTTAATTAATTCACAATATGACTAGTATATAAATAATACTAAAATAACACTGATACACAATAACCAGGTTTATATATTTATCATCAATAAATCATGTTTCAATCTCATGCATTTTAACTAATTGAATATTGCTTGTTCCACAGCTAGTCGTATTTTAACCACGTTCATACTTTTTAACTGAATCAATTTAATTGTTTTCACAATGAACAGATTAATTCTGATTCTAAGCAGTTTGAATAAATGCATTTTGAAAATTTATTTTAAATAAAAACAAATATATGCAGATAATAATAAATTCCATAATATGCCATTATTATTATTTTGAGTGCAGAAATCTGACCCATTTAATTAATGCATGAAAGACAAATATGCATCACATTAAGTTTATTAATTTGCTCATGTTAAAACCAAATGAATTTTATGTTTGCAATCCAATTTTACATGCACTTCAAATACATAAACATTATATTTAGTGAGTGTATTGATCTCTCTCACATTTGATTGAGACTTTGGTATCTTGGCAAATCTGAGCTGAGTTTGAGACACTGTTGAGAAACTCCGGAGGAGACACGTGTGAGATTACTAGGGGCTTTTTCTCAAGAGTCTCCAGTGAAAGCCTGCATTTGCTCTTCATTGAGTCTAACTGTAGTCTAGCGGAAAAACACCTGTGATTTCTTTTTTCTACAGACTTGACACAAACCTAAAGCTTCATTATTTCTGCATAATCTTTTTTTTTTCCTCTCTCTCTCAACTAATGTCTCTTTGATGTGACATTCGACTCCCAGCATGCTTTAGTGTCTATCTCGCATGTTTTATGCACGGTAGCCGCTTTCTTGTCTGCACATGCACACACTGTCACACAATGGACTTAATAATGTCTGCACTGCAAAACGAGCTCTGCAGCTACGCTAAATTATTCTTGCCCACTAACTGTTATCTGTTGGTGTCTGGCGGAGGTCCACACGGCTTTGATCACCTTAACAGTTCTGAATCAGCCCAGCAATGCCACTAAACTGATATCTTTGAAAAGAAAACAAAAGATAGATCCTTGACGCTTTCCTTCCGTGGCTGCGAACCTACATTTTCCAGCATTGTGATGCTCAGTCTTTTGTTTCCATTATGGCGCATCAAGGCTTTTGATGTTTTCTCTGGCCTTAGGCATTGCAAAACTACTGAAAATGACAACTTTTTTCTCACAAGCACAGAAGAACACACAGTGTCCCAAAGTTCACAGGAACGTAGCTTTTTTGAGCCGAGACAATCACACGTGTGCCGCAGGGAGTCGAGCGGCGAGGTCTGTGTATTCAGAGCATCAGGCTGACTGATAGACAGCCAAATGTCACCACAAATAAATCAATGTATGGGAAACACTGGCATAGCAACACCCTAGAAACTGATCAGAACACCCCAGCAATTTAGCACATGTAACAACACCACAAGCAACACAGTAACTTAACACCCATAGATCTAAAATGTAAAAAACAGACTAGTAACCCCTAGAAAGGGACACGAATTTGCGCTGTGACAACAAGTGGAATCAAAGAATACACAGAAACCAACGAGTACACTATGCAACATCTAGCAACCATTGAAAAACTCACCGGCAGGATAGCAACACCTAGCCAACTATTAAAAACATCATTATCTGAACACACTGTAGACACCTACCAAACTTGGAAACCAGACAAATAAGTAACAACTTCAACAAGAATACCACAGAAACACATTGCAACAACACCCTAGCAACACGCCATGAAAAACAAAAAATCCCCCAGGCATCGGCTAGCAACACCCTAGCAAACCACACCATTAATACTAGTAAATGCCTAGCAAACACAGCTAAACTGCCTAGCCAGCACGTAAACACTCAACCAAACACCCAATACACCCTACACTTACTCCCCCAGAGCAACCTCAGAAGACACATACTAGTAAATGCCTAGGATCAGTTATTAAATAACATTATCCTTGGTATCTGAATAGAAAATCACTGTGGGTACTAAAGCGAAAAAACATAGCAAATATTAAAGCAACTATTAAAAACATTCTAGTATCTGTATTAAAAACATTCTAGTATCTGAAACACTGTAGAAACCAACCAAACACCCTAGCAATTGAATAGAAATGTCTAGCAAGTGCATAGCAACACTCTAGAAACCAATACCATAACAACCACATATTTCTCTCTGGGAGATTGCACGGCCTTAAACCTTTTAAAACCACTTTAAATGTTTAAATTGCAGACTTAAAGCTTTTAAACGTGCTTCAAACTTAAAACTTTTCAAACTACTTCAACTTCTCTGGCTAGGTTTTCTCAAGCCAACATAAAGTTTTTTTAATGTAGTGTCATACCAGTAGCAAACAATTCTGCATTCAAACCATACATGCATGTTGTGTTTCACTACTGTTTTCATATGCTCTTTCCACAGCAAATCAGTCCAGTCCGGATTCATGAGGGGTGCGGTCTGGTCCGAGCCCTGTACGCATAACCAAATGTCGGCATAGCACAGTATGGAGAGCATGTAGCTGTGTATTGTGCTGCTTTGAATTATTCAAATGTTGTTTTTGAGCAGCTGCTGGCAGAGATGAACTCACACAGCCTACTAATTTGCCTCTGCTTAGTGGCTCGCCGGAAAGAGTCTGAATGCAGGAAAGTCTCGCAATGAGCTCCGCCCCTCCATACAATGAGCAATTAACGGAGAGGACTCCTGGCATGATGGATAAGACGCTCTTCAGATGGCAGTTGTTCAAAAGAAACAGAGACAGCGGCGCACAGCTGTCCAACTGGAAATCATCAACACCGTTCACATGGATATCAACACTATGGAATGCTGTGAAACACTGTCCTAATGTGATGGTAATAGTATGGTATTTCACAGGCAAATGTGTAGCAGCTGCCTAGCAACCACAAGCACTAGCATGATACAGTGATGGAATCGGATGGTAATAGTACAAGTGAATAGCTGCCTAGCAAAAGACCATAGCAACCACATAGCAACACCCTAGCAACCACTAAGAAAACTCCATTAACTGTATAGCAGCACCTTAGCAACCACCCACAAGACCCTAGCAACTGCATAGCAACACCATAGCAACCATCAGAACACCTTAACAACTACGTAGCAACGCCCTAATAACCACTGATAAAAAAAACAGCAACTGCATAGTAACACACTAGCAACCACCCACAATTCCCTAGCAACTCCATTGCAAACACCCTAGCAACCATCCAGAACACCCTCAATATCACTGACAAAAAAACACTATCAATTGTCTAGCAACAAACTGGCAACCAACTACAACTCCCTATGAACAGCATAGCAACACCCTAGCAACCATCCAGAACACCCTAGTAACTGCCTAGCAACCACCAAGAACCCCATCACTGACAAAATAGAAAATCCTAACAAACCACAGCAACATCCTAGCAACCAACAAAACACACACTAACAACAACCACATATCAACAGCCTAGCAACCATCGAAAACACACACTAGCAAATTGTCTTTCAGTATCATGGTATAAATCAAAGTACCGTGATCGCCGTATATTCATGTACCACGGAACAAAAATGCTTCATTCATGGACACAGTACAAAAACACTATGGCACTACTATTGTGCACATGCAAAAACCGTGGTCGTACTACGGTACATGTCCAAAAAAACATGGTACGTGGTTCCCACTGTGTTTTGACCAATATGGATTTTTTTTTTTTTTTTTTTTTTGGAAATTATGCTCACAAAAAACAATTATTTCACAACTAGAACAGATAGAATTAGACAGGGATCCAGGATGGCCTTTGTCATTTCTAGGCTGGACTTTTGCAATGCTCTTCTGACTGGACTTCAAACATGTGCAATCAGATGCTTCAGAATGCAGCAGCACGTCTTGTTTTCAATGAACCCAAGGGAGCCCATGTCACAGCGCTTCTCATCTCTTTGCACTGGCTTCCAGTCGCGGCTCGCATCCAGTTCAAGACTCAAGGCTTGCCTACAGAACAGCCACGGGCTCCGCTCTCTCCTACCTCTGCTCTCTCCTATGCATCTACATCCCCTCCAGAAGCCTGCGGTCAGTAAACAAGCAGCGGCTCATGGTCCCATCACACAAAATCACTCTCAAGTATGCTTTCTTTCACTGTACCATGTTGGGTCAGCTGGACAGCTGCTCACAATCTTCAGGAAACCACTGAAAACTCATCTCTTCTGTGAGCATGCTTTCACTTTTTCTATTCTCTTATTTTCCTTTATCCCTTCCTGTCCTAGCTTTTACTATTTTGAGTGATGACTGAAACCAGAGCAGGCATCAAATGATAAATCAGTGTAACAATCTTGTCAGGCATATTTACAACAAAAATCAATTTATGACATATTAAAAGACTAATTACATTCACACTAAATACTAATTAGTTGTAATTTTACATTTTTACAATTTTTTACTAATTTAAAACACAATCAAATTTAATATGCTCCCTTATCATTTTATGTATTTTAATATGTACACGTCAGAATAAGCATGTTGTTTGAATTTTTACATAAATATTGCGTTACACTGAATGACAATTTAACATTATTTCAACCAAATGTTGACATTTTATTCTCCAAAAACTTATTTGAAACCTTAAAAGTAGACACTTATATTTAATGTGCTTACTATGGATATAAAATCTATTTTGTAAATTTCTTTTGATGCGGACATCTTAACGTCTTTGACCCATATATTATATTATATTATATATATTATTATTATATTATATTATATTATATTATATTATATTATATTATATTATAGAAATGCATTTTTTTAAATAAAAATATGATATAAATAATAATAATAATAATATAATGTAATAATTTAAATTTTAATAATTTAAAATGATCATTTATATATTTATTAATATATGTGAATAAAATATGTATAATACTGTATATAAATAATATATTATATAATAATAATAATATTTATAATAAATGTAATCATGTTAATGAATTCAATATCCTGTGTAATATGGAGAGGGGCCTTTGCAGGGCATTATCATGATCATTCTGATATTTTTGTCATTCGCAGATCCCACAAATGAAGGGAAGTGTATGTGTAGAGCTCTCTTATGGAAACTAGGTTGTGATCCACCTGCTCAGAACATGTGCAGGTCATGAACTCTCTCTGACACTGATGTGTGAATGCAGATTAATAATTTGTGAGCTGACGTCTTAAGTAGGACACACTCTTGCGGGGTCCTTCACCCGCTCTTGCCCCAGCTGGAGACAACACGCTCCGATCGGGACGTCACGTCACATATGTGCTCGGTTCCAATACTAGTGAGCTGCCTTGCTGTTACATAGGCTGCATCATTACTAAAGATTGAACCTCATAAGTGACTGATTTGAAGCGCTCTACATAGACAGCATCTCCGACCGGCACAAAAACAAGAGACTTGATTCATAATTGATTCCAGACAGTAGTTTGTTGCTAAGCTAATGATGTAATGCTCTAAGACATATAAAAAAATTATATGAAATAAAAATTTAAAACGATAAAAAAAACAAAGTTTATATTACACTGTTTTTTTTTACACTTTTTATATAATGTTGATTTAAATTTTTGATATGTTTTATTTAATTTTGCACATTTTTATTTTTTTTTTATTAAAAATATAAAATTTATTATTACACTTATTTTACTTATAATAATAATAATTATTTAATTATAATATATTAATATAATTAACTAAAAAATATATATAATATATATATTTTTTATATTTGATACCTTTTTAATTACTATAATTATTATATATATATATATTATATAATATTATAAAATAATTATTATTTAATTACTATATATATATATATATATATATATTTACTTTATATATAAATTTATATCTACGATATATATATATATATATATATATTCTAACTTGGTATAAAAGCTTAACTATTTAATTAGACGAAATATTTTTACTTATGTTTTTGGACAGCAATCCTATCTCATAACATTCAATGTGTCAATTAAACATCGTAAATTGTAGAACTATTTAAGTCGTAGATTGTATTTGTTCTAGTGGTGTTTTGTTCTTTTTTATATTTGTTTTTGATTTTTGTTTTAGACTTGTTTTCTTCCTTTATCCCCTTATTTAACTCTTGGCGGTTGCTGAAACATCACAAAGCTAGACGATAAGGTAGAAAGCGTAGAGGACCCAAGGGTCTTCCTGTAATTGGGAATGGATATGGCATGTGTACAGACAGACAAATCAATATACGTAGGAGGATAGCGCTCTAATCAGATAACAAAAAATCACCCAAAAACGCTATGCTCTGTTTTCTTGACTTCCTAATAGAAGGTTAAAGGGGAAAATAAGCCTTTGCCACAAACAGAAATAAGCACTTCACACTCAGGAGACGTTCCATTATTCCATTATCAGAGTTTGCACTCTCATGTGAAACCATTTCGCCGAGGCTGCTCATGTGTTAGTCATTTATCTAACGGAGCTATCAGTGCGTGTAAGACAAGAACATCCACAAGAGCTGATAGCAGTTACATCAGTGTTCCTTCGTCCGCTCTCCTGATGGACAAGACATACCAAAAACACTTGACTACTGCTAGTTTATACCCTAGCATAGCAACCGCCTAGTAACAACCCAGAACTTCCTATAGATAGTGTATAGGAAATTCCTAGCAACCACCTAGAACACCCTAGCAACACCCGATCAACCATCCAGAACACTCTAACATAGCAATTGCATAGCAACACCCTAGAAACTGTCTAGGAATGCCCCAGTAATTGTCTAGCTACACCCTATCATCCACCCAGATTCCCCTAGCACCTATCCAAAACACCCTAGCAACGGCATAGTAACACCTTAGCAACTATCTAAAACACCATATCAACCACCCAGAACACCCTAGGAAGCATTCGGAAGCATCTATCAAAAACGTGAATGCTTTGGCAACTACTAGCAATGGCCTAGCAACCACCTTGCAACACCCAATCAACCACCCAAAACACCCTAGTATAGCAATCGCCAAGCAGCACCCTAGAAGCTGCATAGGGAACACCCTTGCAATGGCTTATCAACACCTAATCATACCAACCCTAGAACACCCCAACATAGCAATCTGCAACTGCAAGCAACACTCTAGAAAACCTAGCAAACTAGGCAACAATCTTGCAACTGCATAGCCAACTATCAACCACCAAACACCCCAACATAGCAATAGCAACCTCTACGTAGCAACAATCTTCCAAGTGCATAGCAACTAGCACACCAACTTAGCAACACCCAATCAACCATCCATCCAACACCCCACAACATAGCAATGCTAACCAACACACTAGAAGCTGCCCCAGAAACACCCTTGCAACTGCATAGCAAACCACTCTATACAATTGAACAACCCCTAGAACATAGCAACTACGTAGACAACATTTCCCCCAAAGAGATAGCAACGGCCTAGTAACACCTTAGATCAACCTATCCACCACCCGAACACCTAGCAAACACAACCTAACTCTAGCAAATGGCTGCCTAGAAACCCTACAAAATGGCCTAGCAATCCAGCAAACACCCTCAACATAGAACACCCTAACATAGCAATTGGCAAGCAACACTCTATAAACTGCATAGGAACACCATTGAAACTGCATAGCAACTATCTAGAACACCATAGCAACTGTGTAGCAACACCCTAGCAATGGCCTAGCAACTAGTGTAGCAAACACCAAGTAATTGCAACACCCAATCAACCACCCAAAACACCCTAGTATAGCAATCGCCAAGCAGCACCCTAGAAGCTGCATAGGAACACCCTTGCAACTGCATAGCAACTAACCAGAACACCCTAGTATAGCCATACACCAACACTGGCCCAGCAGCAATCAACCCCTAGAACACCCAAACAAGCAAATCGCCTAGCAACACTCTAGAAACTGATATGAACACCCTTGCAACTGCAACCACCATAGAACACACCTAAGCAACTGTGTAGCAACACCTGATCAACCACCTAGAACATCCTAACATAGCAATCGCCTAGCAACACTCTAGAAACTGCATAGGAACAACCTTGCAACTGCATAGCAACTATACAGAACACCATAGCAACTACGTAGCAACACACAAGCGATGGCCTAGCAACACCTGATCAACCACCTACTGTAGAACACCCTAACATAGCAATTGGCTAGCAACACTCTAGAAACCGCATAGGCCTAGCAACACCTGATCAACCACCTAGAACACCCTAACATAGAACACCCTAACAATGGCATGGCAACCTCCTAACAACACCCTAGAAACCACCTAGGAACACCCTAGCAACCCTAGAGCCACCCAGAGAACCCTAGCAACCCAAATTTTATTTCAAGAAACATTAATTGTCGCTTTCCCGATCCCATCCCCCTCTCTGTCTCCCACTTCGCTTCCAAATAAAGGCATAAAAAGCCAAAAATCAATTTATCATTTTTATTTTTTATGGTTTTAGTTTCAGTAGAAACAATCACTTTTAAAGCTGTTTACACTGAGTTCACTCTTTATAACCAACTACAATTTACAATACACATATTTATGTCTTACATTAGTCTATTTTTTTTTTTTAAATATTCAAGCCAGTCCAAAACTCTCCCTCAAATCCTTTTGCTTTTCCTCTCTTCCTCCCTCACGTCTCTGGCATCATCGCCCGTCATCACAAACTTTAATTGTTCTCCTTCTTTAATTGAAATTTATCTTCCTTCATGCACTATTTCTGCTCAAGCCGTTTGTTTTGATACAGCTGGCCTGCAATTTGGACCCCCTTTCTCTGACCGGAGCGCTGTGGAGAAGTCTGACTGCAGTCTTAATAACTGGCCTCAGCAGCCTTTCAAGTAATGCGACAATTAAGTTCTCCAGCTGAAGGAAGAAACACCCTCACAGCCTTTTGTTAGCAGCTGGAGGTAGTGCATGTTAACTTCAGCGCCTTCTTCTCAAAGGTTTGGGACTTCATGTATTAAGCACTGAACTGAAGAGATCCTAATGTCTCATTTTGCTCTCAGGAAGGAACAGGACTCTAATCGTGACTCTTTTTTTTTCCAGGTTTTCATCATCTTTGAGCTATAAATAACTTTATGCTTCCTCGAGAGATAAATGAGAAGATAAAGTGTGATCTTGTGGCCTCAGACTGAGTAATTTGTTCTTAATTACAGCCACTTCACCACAATGTCTGTCATCTGTCTGCAACCTGCAGACCTCATCAAGGTAAGAAGGTAGAAATCAGAGTGATCGTATTTAACTGAAGCCATAAAACACATTTCCGTTACTTGAAATAAAATAAATGTTAACTGAAATAAAATAAACTATCTATTTATTATATATATATAATATAACTAATATTGACTTTCACTGAATTGTAATTTTACTTAACTTTGCCACGTAAAGTAATTTTTTCAGCTAGTTAACTAAAGCAACATTTCTTATTTACATCTAGTTTAACTTGATGTATGAAAGTTACAAAAACTAAAACTGAAATAAAAAATAAAAATAAATTGACATTAAAAAATGTCAAAAATAAATAAAAATGAATAAAATAAATAAAATGTCAAAAATAAATAAAAATGACAAAAAAAAAAAACAATAACAAAAATGACAAATACAAAAATAAAACTATATCTCAGTGATACTAAAAAATAACACTGGTAGTAATAAATAATTGAAAAAGAATTTTTAAATACCAGAGTACCATGGTATTCTTTAAAGTACATTGGAGTACCATGTATATACTATGCTTTCTGTACACAAACCATGGCAGTACCTTGCTTCTTGGCAAGTACTATGTTTTTTAGGTAAATACTATGGTAACAATGGTATTTCTTTGGACATTTAATGGCAATGCCATGTTTTTTTGTACATGTACTATGGTACAAATCTAAAAAAAAAAAATTCTAAAAAATGCCATGGTATTCTTTGAAGCGACACTAAAGTATCATGTAAATACCATTGTACCACAGTACAGCACTTTTCATACTAAACTTGGCCTCAAATTTTATAATCTCACCACTTATCACAAACGACTCTCAAAAACCTATAATTCCTTCAGTATCATGTTGCTCTGCATTCAAGGACTGAACCCAATGCAGTCCGAACATTTTACTGTATAATCAGACATTTCCGCACCGGCCTTACGGTGCATAGCTATATAGCCTACACTCTTTAAATGCACTCAACATGCCTCGTGTGTGTGTGTGTGAGAGAGAGAGAGCATATATGCAGGTACATGCATATGCTGCTGAGGCTTATTTGCAGGTTTTGAATAATTCATGGTTTTTGTTTTTGATGAATTGTGCATCACAGCATATGGAGTTCCTCTGGTCATAGTCAAGGTTCGGCGCAGCACCGCAGCAGAATTACAAACGAGGCTCATGGGAAAGCGCTGAGGCCGGAGAGATCACAGGGCGGTGGGCCGCGAAACCAAACGCATCTTTAATTCCGCTGCTGTTTATCCCGCGTTACAGCTGGCCGGCGTGGAAACGCCCCGGGTTTAATTACCTTCAATTTGAGCGCGCTCACAGCACAGACCGCCCTCGGCGAACATCAAACGCTCTTAATAACAGCGGCAGAGGAAACGCGACACGCATTTGGCTTCCACAAGAGCTCATTTCCTGCAGGTTAAAGCCGGTGTTAGTCATGTACAGCTGGACAATGCAGTTCGGATGAGATGCAGAGCTTGAGATTTAGCTCGGGATATGTAGGGATTTGCAAGGTCTGCGACGCGCGGGAAACAAATTGTGCTGCGCTCACATGCAGGACTCGTTAACTAGCGGGAAACTGCTTGGATGGGCGGGTTAGTCAGGCGCGTGCGTTAAACCAGGTGATCTGATAGTAACACGGGTCTCCCGTGCATGTGTTTTCATGTTTAAGTGTTGTCTAATGACTCGTTTCTGTAGCGTTAATTTCAAATCGAACACCTTTCCACTCATATTTGCTTTGCAAACTTTTTATGAAAAGAAATATATAAGCTGTGCTCTCTAAATCACTAACGTTTTACTAGGACAATTTTGTTGTTATTGCTGCTGCGTGTTTTTGTTCCAATATAGTTGGCAGTTTACACCAAAACATCATTTGCAATACTTTGTGCTTCTGTAATGTGACACATTTCTGAGTGAACCAAGATGTTCAGGACATTGATTGGTTAATGAAGTGCCTACGAGCAGCCACTTTTAAATTTGCATCCGAACAGTTGTAAAAAGCATGGAAGAATAAGCGCTTCCTAAATCGTAGTGTGTTGAAAATAGTATGCAGAAGACTGTCAGATGGTGTTTTTTGATGGCGCATCTGTGCATGCTCTTTTAGATAATTTGCAATTTGTGCACTAAAGTTTCTACTAGGACAGTTTTGATGTAAAAGACACTGTTAATCATAGCAGCTGCATGTTTGTGTTCTAATAAAGTCAATTTCTTTGCAATTCACACCAAAACAGCATTTGCAACACTGTGCTTCTGAACTGTGGTGCATTTCTAGGTGAAACCGCACATTCAACAAGACAACATTTGGGTCAGGACTTGATTTTATCCATTAGAAACTGACTGGATTGTTAAAAAAAAAAAAAAAGGTCTAGAGAACTTTCCATGGCAGTGGCTCACCATGGCACATGTAGCACTGGAAGTATGCGACCTGCATATTTAACCCAATGACCTGACGTTTGAATGTTATGTGACTGATCAGTGTTTAGAAGGAAAAAGTCTATTTCGTGCTGTTAAGAGCCCTTCAGAAGCCCTGTTTCAAATTATGCTACTTGCAAAGAAATCATTTTGTCAAAACATATGGTTACTTTTAAATGGTTGTCAATGGAGAAAGATGTTATTTTCCCACAAAATGATGCAGTTATGGCATCTGCCAGCAGGGGACTAACAGGTGAAGTTGGTGACAGGTAAAAGGCAAGTCGATTAGTACATTTAGTGTTCATCAAAATTAAAGCACTTTTTCCTGTAGAATAATATGCACTGATAAATCATTCCCAATGAGAACAGGATGTAATTCAAGGTGTTCACAGCCATGCATTTGGGTCTTTTGTAATTGGTTAGAGAGTAAATAATTGCACATTGTTTGGTTAATGAAGTGCCTTTGAGTGGTTTATGTCCTAATAGTTTTAAAAAGCATGCAAGAATGGGTGCTTCACAAATTTTATTGTGTTAATAAAGTATGCAAATGACTCCCAGATTATCTACTTTTTTGGTGGATTTTTAAAATGTGCATCTGTGCATGCTCTTTTGGTTAAAATCATCCACAGAAAAAGGAATCTAATACTGCAATTTATGCTTTTTCTTCTATAAGGATGGTTTAGATTGTTGCATTATTTTTATTTTGTGTTCTAATACAGCAAATCTGTTTGCAATTTACACTAAATCAGCATTTGCAACGCACTACTCTTCTGTAATGTGATGCATTTCTGAGTGATTCAGGACATTGATTGGTTAATGAAGCACCACTTTTAAGTTTGCATCCTAATAGTTATAAAAAGCATGCAAGAATTGCTTCCTAAATCATAGTGTGTTGAAAATACTATGCAAAAAAACCTCTCAGATGATGTTTTTGGTGTATTTTTTGATGCATGCATCTGTGCATGGTCTTTTGGCCAATATTATTCACATGTAAACTATGCCTTTAAGACTCTTGATGAAAGACTTTGAGTTGTGGAGTGTAAGTGTCATTTCTTCAAGCACCCTGCTGACATATGACAGCACTGCGAGTCTGATGCACAGACACTTAATTATTATTCTATAAAGTTTAGCTGCCTGTTTTCCTGGCTGTAAATTAAAGTGCGTGTGCGTGAGGGTTCACACAGCTGTAACAAACACACTAGAAACCATGTTTAATAAATGAAGCAGTATTCCAAAGAAAATTAATTAATATTTAAACTTCTATAGTTGTTTTCCAATGTGTTTGTATTTATTTGTGTGTGTTTAGTTGTTCATGTGTGAAAAAAGAAATGCAATGAAATATTTTATTTAAAGTATAATATAATGAAAGAGTAATAATAGCTCGTGCACGCTCATGCATGCTCGTGCACGCTCGTGAACGTTCACCTGTGTCTTTAGCATCTTGAATATTTCTGTAATCTCCTTCCTGAACTCTCGTTGTGTAATGGAGGGAGATGATCTGATTTGCCATCCATGATCTATCAGCGTTTCCATCTGTGTTGGCCATGCGTTTTAGCCCACATTTACATTAATAACTCTCTCCCAGAAAGACAGAATTACTTTGGGGCTTTTTAACGACGCCAGACAGAAATTCGATTAAGATTAATTCGAGCCGAGCAAGCAATTTTGGTGGAGGTTAGAAGCAATTTCTCCGTACATCATTGGCCACACAATGCATCTAATGCTGTGAACGTAGCAGCTTCTGTATTACCGACGCTCCATCTAGCATTTCCATCTGCACACCTCCGTTATTCTCTGAAGAAAAGCCCAGTACCCCTCCTAAACTCCTTTCAAACTTTGATGCGCATGCCACAATTAAAGACACGCACTGCATTATTGGAAATGGAATGAGCCTTTTGGGTCTTTCAGTGAAATCAGAGTAAAAAAAAAAGAGAATGGCTGCATTCACAAGAGCGTGCTATTCTTTTTTAGTTTTGCAGTATCATATGCAAATTTTCTGGAAGCATCAGTGTTATTTTAGTATCATTGAAGTGCTAGTTCTAATTAAAATTTTGTATAAGTTTTTATTTTTATATTTTCTGTTTTCATCTTATTTTAAGTTTTTGTAATTTTTCCGTTATTTTAGTGCATTTTATGTTAATTGTGGACAAGTTAAACTAAATAAAAATTAGAAATTTTGCCTTGGCAACTAGCTAAAATAAAAATAAAAAGTTTTATTTTATTTTATTTTATTAAAAAGTTTTATTTTATTTTTTTTTTTTTTTTTTTTTTTTTTTTTTTTTTATTAATTTTGTTTTATTTAATTTATTGTTTTAGTTTCAGTTTTTTAGTTTTAGTTAACTTTAATAACCCTGATATGCATATATGCAGTATTGTATCCCATAATGCAATGCACTGGAAATGAACTGTTGAACTGTTTCCTTTTTCTTTCTAGACATATTTATTTCATTATTTAATCAGACTAATTAAAGCTGTCTTTTTGTTAAAATACTGTCCCATATCACAGTTTAATATGCAAAAACAATAGGAAACCTGTTTGAATACAGCCATTATTTTTGCAATTCCATTTAGTGACACTAAAAGTGTAACCTATAAGACAAATAAATAAATAGCAATGTATATATTTGTTCAAATGTTAAATAGTATTCAGACTACCATTCAAAACTTAAGATTTTTTTTTTAATGTTTTTGATTCAAAAAGCATTTATCTAATCTGAGATAAAGTAAAAATTGTGAAATATTATTACAATTTTAAACGGCTATTTTCTATGTGAATATCTGTTAAACTGTAATTCAAAACTGAATTTTCAGCATCATTACTCCAGTCTTCAGTGTCACATGATCTTCAGAAATCATTCTAATATACTGATTTCTGATTATTATCAATGTTGCAAATTTGTAGAATTTTTGAGGAAACTGATACATTTTATTTTTCGGAATTCTTTGATGAATAGAAAGCTCATGCAACGATATAACATGCATATAAATGCCTTTACTGTCACTTTTGATTAATTTAATGCGTTCAGTATAGGAACATCATGTTTGCACAAGTAACACTTTCTTTCTCTTTCACTTTCCAGAGATTTTCACAAAGGTCATCCCTGACCGCGAGAGATGCATCGTCTTTGCCTAATACAGATCACCTGCCTTCGCTGGATAATTAATCACGGCGAGCCGCTGGAGAGATATGAGCGACGGTGTTATGCCTCCTGTATTCTCAGATGGGCCACATTATGATGCCGTTTAAAGCAGATTCCTCAGGCTAGACAGACTATCTCCCATCCGATCCGTCTCCTTCCATCAGACCCCTGCAGAAATCAAAGACGGGTCTCAGAAGGCACGGGACGGGCTGGATGTTAGCACTAAATATGAGTTGACCCCTGATGGTAATGGCTCTCGCTGGGTGTCGCGGAGTAATTTGTCTGTGGCGATGAACAGGCAGCGAGGTGACATGAGAGTCAATGTTTGTCTTTGCTCTGTGTTTACACTGTTTACTCAGGCTTGTGAGCAATAGGGATGAGGAACCTGAAGAGAAATCTTTCCTATCGCTCTCTCTCTCTCTCTCTCTCTCTCTTTCTTGCTTTTGTCCTGTATCCTACATTCCCACTGGCAAGGTGTCGAGACCTATTATAGTAAATGAGAAAAAATCTCATCATGATACAATAGGGTAATTTATAACTCTATTTTTATGTTGACATTTTACATACTAATCACATTTGGGCCAATTAATTAAGGGATATTTCATGCAGAAATTATCATTCTGTCTTTTACTTACCATCATGAATATAACATAAAAGATGCTCAGCAGAAGCTTGTGCTGTTTTCCATATAATCATATTTGTATGTCAATATTTAAAGCCTTCTGAATCCATGCGATAGCTTTGTGCAAGATATAAACTGAAATTAAAAGTTGTTTTTGACTGAAGATATTCCATATAATATACTGATTTAAATAAACAATTACATATATTAGAATATATATATATATATATATATATATATACACTGAAGACTGGAGTAATGATGCTGAAAATTCAGCTTTGATCACAGAAATAAATTACATTTTAACAGATATTCACAGAGAAAACAGCTGTTTTAGATTGCAATAATATGTCACAATTTTTACTGTATTTTTGATCAAATATAAACAGCCTGGGTGAGCAGATGAGACCTTTCAAACACATAAAAAAATCTTACCGACCCCAGACTTTTGAATGGTAGTGTACATTGCATATTGGTAATTTTTTAAAGAAAAATATGACATTGGCATTAAAACAACATGAAAGTGAGTAAATAATGACTGAATTTTCATTATTAGGTAATGATTAGTTGAGTAATAATACAAAAAATAATTTTAATAAGATAGTTTGCACTAGTAATATTTAAAATGTAGTCATTTTCATTCTGAATAAATTATCTTAAGACTTAATAAAAAAAGATT
The DNA here is from genome assembly GCF_018340385.1 of Cyprinus carpio. Classification (NCBI taxonomy): domain Eukaryota; kingdom Metazoa; phylum Chordata; class Actinopteri; order Cypriniformes; family Cyprinidae; genus Cyprinus; species Cyprinus carpio. Next base: position 27,502,277 of record NC_056584.1, on the reverse strand, counting down.
TAAATATTAAATCATTCTTCCGTTATATTCCCTTTAAACATTATGAGTATCTCTCTTGGCGATTATAATAATCCCAGAGTTGATGGAAATTTCCCATGGTATAAAACAGAGTTTGATTGACAGGTCAGTTCTTCAGCCACCTGTGACTGTGACACATTTACTTTCACGTTCTTGGTCATAGTAAAATGTATTTCTGTGGTATGTAGGTGAGCTGATTTTTGCATGATGGATGATTATAATGCTCCTCTCCTTCATTCTATTGCCATGTTATGAATTACTGTTGCCATAATCAGTAGAAAATGCACAAACAACCATACATATATGGTAGTGATAACAGTGAGCAAGACCATCTTTAATAAGTCTCATTTACTTAGAAAGTGTTTGCGATGAAAATAAATTATTCACAGTTCAGTATTAAACCTGTTAAACCAGACTGTGTTTAAACAAGCTTTTAAGGTTTTTTTTTTTTTTTTTTTTAAAGACTCTTATTTTGACTGCATTTATTTGATCAGAAATACAGTAAAAATTGTGAAATATTATTATAATTTGAAAATACAACTGGTTTTCTATGTGAATATCTGTTTAAATGTAATTTATTTCTGTGATGCGCAGCTGAATTTTCAGCATCATTACTCCTGTCTTCAGTGTCACATGATCTTCAGAAATCATTTTAATACGCTGATTTGCCGCTCGAGAGCCATTTCTGATTATTGTCATGTTGTGCTAACAAATATTTTAGTGGAAACTGTGAAAAATTTTATTTTTCAGAATTCACTGGTGAATAGTAAGTTCAGAAGAAGAGCATTTATTTGAAATAGAAGCATTTTGTAACATAAATATATTCACTGTCCCTTTTAATCAATTTAATGCATCTTTACTGCATAAAAGCATTAATTTATTTTATAATTCACCCCCTTATAATCTGCCACTTTTGTATTTTAAATTGCACTTTATTGATCTAAAGCTCACAGCATGTTGGTTTTATTATTCAAATGATTCTCGTTGTTGTGATTTGAAGTATGCATTTGGCAGATGCTGTTATTCAAAGCAACTTCCAGTGCATTCAAGACAAACATGCATCATTTCATAAAACCACAGGGCTGATTCTCGTTGTTGTGATTTGAAGTATGCATTTGGCACAGCGATGCGAACCACAGGGCCGAAATTTGTTGAGACTAAATCATTTTGCATCACGTCTCTCGGTTGATCAGCTCTCAGCGTTGACCTTCTGACCTTGAACTGAAATCTTTGAAATCACTCTGAAGAAAGCGTGTTTTGTGTGTAAAGAATGAGAAACTGGGTTTGTGTTTAACACCAGGCCTGCGGCGGAGAGCGAGGATTCGCTACAATATCCGTTTCTGCTGCCGCTCGAGTGCTGTTCATATCTCAGTGTGAGACGCGCCGATGATTTATCAACAAACATCCATATTCTCAGACACGGGGCTCGGGGAGCGCACACTTTTTTAAGTGAAGAGCTGAGTGGAAAGCGGCTGCACCGCTGGAGCCGAAGCTCCCAATGCAAGCAATTAGGAGAGTCAGAGCCACAAAAGAGCTTCGCAGAGAAACGCTTCAGCGGCCGGAAGCTTAAAACCACAGCGGACGCCACCGAGAATCAAAGACAGACCATGAGGAAAGGCCAGGCTTTTCAGAAGCGTCTCAGCAGGGACGCACGCATCTAGAGAAACCGAAAAACATAATTTTTCTTTTCACTATGGAGGCGGCGTGATCAATAACGCCAGACTTAAAAACAAGTCAAATTCTCATTTAGTTTGGCTTTGAGGAATAACAAGGTTGTTAGCTGAGAAAGGTTATACTGATTAATATCATTTTTTCTCTTATCTGTGGATGAATTCTCAGTATTCGCTTCACGTCATCGCGAGCAGAAAACAGGGCCGGCTTTGACTTATTTATGGGCGTTCAACGAGGTGGGCGATGCTGTTGCTCTTTAAAAAATAATGATGAACCTGTGTTTGGATACCAGCGTGAAGCTTTTTATGAACAGATGATGAAACTCTAATCATGTGTGAGCTGCTAAAGCCAAGAAATGTTGGCTTAGAGGAGCAGACCATGAATTTACAACAACTACTTCATATTAAGAAATTCCTTATTTTTTTCTATTGAACTGAATATGAATTTAAGTCAAATTCAGGTTTATAGTGGATTAGAGGAGTGTTGGATTAGTTTACAACAACGACTTGTACACTCTTATATTAACAATTAGCCATATAAATAATCAATTGATTATCTCTATCTATCTAATTGTATCGAGAGTCACGTATCTAGCACGACACACACACACGACACACATAAAAGAATTTCCCACACACTGGACATGAACCACATTCATGTTGTGAGACATAGTCACACACACACATTAACTCACTAAAGTATAACTCACTGCTTTCACAAACATTGATTATCTCTTTTTTATGCTTGTATCACCATTGTAGTACCTACACACACACACACGTCTCTCTGTTCTCAGTCAATGCACACACACATGGGGGAACACACATGACACACAAACACACACACACTACACACAGATTAGCACCACACACACAAACACACATTCTATGTCTCTATCTCAGACACTGATTTCTCTCACACACACAACACTCATTGGTCACACACCACACAACACACACACACACACACACACCAAACACACTAACACTCTCGTATCTCCGACACACACACACATTCTCTCTCTCCGAACCACACAAACACACACTCACTCGCTCTCTCTCTCTGCACACACACACACACCAACACACATTCACACAGAATGAAACACACAACACACTCTCTCTCTCAACCCCACACCACACACAAACACACTCTTCACACACACACACACCCACACACACAGCGTCTCAGGCACCTAACACACTCTTACACACTCACACTCACACACACACACACACACACACACACTCGCACACACTCACTCACACTTTCTCTCTCACACACACACACCGCTGTGTTTGACTGGCCAGATGGTGTGTCTTCCTCTTGTTTTGTTTTCTCTCTTCTATTTCGGAGTTTGTGCTTCTTATGGAGCGTTCTGGCCGGTCGCTGTGGCGAGGTTGAGGCCGATATTAAAAAACAAATATCTCTAATTATTAGTGGTGACCTCATCGCCTCAGCGCTGTGTGTGTGTGTGGTGTGTGTGGTGTGTGTGGCGGGAGGCCGATAAAAACAAATATATATTTTAGATTATATTATGATATCCGAGTGTCGTGTGTGTGGGTGTTTGTGTTGGTGGGTTACAGTTAAATTTTGATATGATAGTATTCTTTGGGATGATTGATCGGCGGTCTCTAAAAAGGCTGATCTCATAAAACCGATCTCAAGCCGATGACTCTGCAGTGAGAGGTTTGGCACGACACGCAGCGGCACCGTCACAGTCTCTGTCTGGCTCTCCTCAAGATTGCGGGTGAAATAATTATAATGCTATATTTCTTCATTAAATAACTTATAAAGTAATTTGAAAACCTTGTGTGAGAAGTGACTTCACAAACAGCGTAAGTGAACCACCGCGCGCTCTCACTCTCTTTCTCTCTCAAAATACGCGAATGACAAATCACCACACATTGCGTAGTTTTATAGTTGCTTATATTTATTGTTTAAACATGTCTGTTAAAGATTTTTTTAAGGTTATGTGTTAAAGTAATGTTTATAATAATATTTTAAATTAATAATTGCAATGCTGAAAAAGCATTTTTACCGATGATGTTTGGATTTGAAATCTAAATGTTGTGTTTGTGTCTTTGTTGTGAATTTGCACGGATCAGTAGCGGACTCTTCTGTGAAAGCAGACTCACAAGAGTCACCTAAGAGAGGAATTACCCCATTTAAAAAAATGAAAATCAGGCCATGAATATATTTCTAAAAATCCTGATTGGAGCATCAATATATATATAGTTATAAATGATAAAAAATAAGCCTTTAAAACGATCGGTATCGGTTATCGGATCGGCAGATACTGCTTTCTGTGATCGGTGATCAGAGCACCCCTAATCATCTCCATTAGCTCCGGGCCTCACCTGTAATACCGGGTGAGGAGGGGTGTTTAGTTTATGCGACACTCCTCTGCAGAAGAGCCATTTAAATGTCTGTCTGTGTTGACAGCATCAATACGAGCACCGATATCATCGTAGCGCCGGCTGGGTGGTGAAATAAGGGAACATGAAACATCCTGCTGACATCTGCACAGCCTCCAGCCTAAACAGGAGCATCCGTGTCGGGCTCGTGCGCGCGACACCGGTAATCCAGCTGATGATGAGAAATGCTCCGAGAGGAAAGCGCTTATTGAATACATACGGGTTCTCGGGCTCCCCTGACACCGTGATAGATCTCCACGAGAGGCGTGTTGTGATTGTGGCGAGCGTTCACTTCTCATCTGATCGTGTTTAGAGCAGCTTCCGCAGCCCTGGAGAAAAACCTTCTTTCATCTCCAATCAGGACGCGCGGATACGAGTCTGTCTCGCTTTAGTGCGGCGGACACGTGCTGGGGTCTGTTTTAATATATTAGTTTGAGTCGCTTTCATCATGTTCTGCTGTTTTTGACAGACTTAAGGCCCGAGCTAACAGGGAACGTTCTCACAACTAACGTTTTTAAACGTTAGGATGAAACGTTCTTAATAAATCTGATATACGTTCTCAAGATTCTCGGTTTTTTTTTTTTTTTTACTTGATGAAAATTCCCATAATGCTGAGGATTTTTTTTTTTTCTAAAATAACATTTTAAATAACATTCTAATCACAAGACGAAAACAAGACATTTTAATGTTAAAAAATATTAAAAATAAACATTCAAATAACGTTATCTTTTGGTTAAAAATAAAGTTTGTAAGTTGCGAGAAGCTTTCTTTTCTGAGCTGTTTCATTTAGTGGATCATACAAAAGTATTCTTTAGTCATTGAAAATACAGTTAATGTTATGATAGTCAAAATAACTATTTTTAATGAGCAAGGATGCATTAATTTAAATCGATCAAAAGTGACAGTAAAGACATTTACAGTATAATGTTATAAAAGATTTCTATTTCAAATAAAGCTGTTCTTTTGAACTTTCTATTCATCTGTGAATAATGAAAAATAAAATGCATAACAGTTTCCACAAAAATATTGTGCAGCACAACTGTTTCCAACATTGATAATAATCAGAAATATTTCTTGAGCAGCAAATCATCATATTAGAATGATTTCTGAAGATCATGTGACACTGAAGACTGGAATAATGATGCTGAAAATTCAGCTGTGCATCACAGAAATAAATTATATTTTACAATATATTCTCATAGAAAACAGCTGTTTTATATTCTAATAATATTTCAAAATTTTTACTGTATTTTTGACCAAATAAATGCAGCCTTGTTGAGCAAGAAAGTCTCTTTATGCTAGTATACAGTTACTGTGATAAAAGATTCCTCATAGCATTTTATAAGATCAAATAAGGTCACGCCGCCCACTTTAAGGGCTTTAGCAGCGCAGCTCTGAGTGCTAGTAGATGACACACTTGCATCACAGCAGGCTTTTCTCTCGGGTTAATAGTCACTGTGGCAAACCGAACACACAGAGTTTCTGACACACGGGTGAAGAAGGGAAAGGCTTAGCCATGTAAAGGTCAGGAGCGTTATCCACTCAAGGAGCCCATTTAAACAGCTAATCGCACACATTTATAGCGTCCCCCGTTATTTGAAGAGGCTCCTCAGGTGGGGCCGCCAACCCTCTCGTATTTAAAGAGACTTATCAGGCCTGACGAAATGTCACTGCCTCTGTAAATCATAGCCTTCAGGATGACGCTCGCTCCAGGCGCAGGTGTTAATCGCCCGCCGTCCCGGTTGCAGACGATCTGACAGCTGACGATGAAGATTTTGAAGTTATGAGCGGCTCTGATGGCGTACTTGCTATGATGTTATTTGTGGTTCTTCTGGCTAACTTGGATGTTCTGTTTATTTTTTGTAGTTGTGATGGTGTTTGGTTGTCTGTCCAGCTTTCAGAAATTCAAATTGCTTTGCTCCTGCAATTTGTACAATGACCTAAATATCAACTAGAACAAAATGAATGCATGATCACATCTAGTTTATTTTGTGATACATTAGCAGTCAACGTTTTAGACACGCATGACTGAAGCTTTATTGTTTTTTTTGAATTTGTTCTCTTGTGCTCACCAGGTTTGTTTTTTTTTGGTTAAAGTTAAAGTATATTAAATATTTTTACTATTTGAAATAAATGTTTTCTATGTGAATAAACTGTAAACTGTAATTTATTTCTGTGATCAAAACTGAATTTTCAACATCATTACTCCAGTCTTCAGTGTCACATGACATGATGATTTGTTGATATGCCTTCAATCGTACATTTTCTTGAATAAATGTTTAGTAGTTCACCAAAAATTTAAAAATCTGCAGAAACAGCTCACCCTCAAGTCATGCGAGATTAGGATGAGTTTGTTTCTTCATCAGGTTTGGAGAAATGTAGCATTGCATTTTTCAATCACTTGCTCTGCAGTGGATGGGTGCCGCCGTCAGAGGGTGAGAGCTGATAAAAAAAAACACACAAGTAATCCACAGCACTTCAGTCCATCAGTTAACATCTGGAGAAGACAAAAGCTGAAACAAATCCAGCATTAAGACGTTTTTAACTAAAATACTGTACATTGAGTCTATAATCCATAATAACGCTTCCTCCAGTGAAAAAGTGCATCTCCTGTTGTCTTTCACATCAAAATCCAGCCACATATTTGTTTAGAGCTGTTTAAAACGCTGCTTGATCTGTGCCAGATTTCTCTCCCTGATTCAGACCAGAAACACTTTTTCACTGGAGGAAGTGTTATTATGGATTATAAACTCTATGTATTTTAGTTAAAAATGTCTTAATGCTGGATTTGTTTCAGCTTTTGTCTTCTCCAGATGATAACTGATGGACTGGAGTGCTGTGGATTACTTGTAATGTTTTTATCAGCTCTCATTCTGACGGCACCCATTCACTGCAGAGGATCCATTGCTGAGACACTGATTCAATGATAAAACCCTTCATTATTGCAAGCTTTACATTCTTTCATATAAAGCTGTCTGTTCTAAATACACAAATGTTTGTGTCTCGCTCTCTTCCTTTATTGCACACTGACCAGTGTCTCTAAAAATAGATTTGGGCAGAAACGCTACAGCAGCTTCTTATTCGTAGGCATGAGAACATAAGCTTCAGGAACAAATGACACAATCACCGTTAAACTGCTTTACAACCGAGCCTGAGATTAAATCTGATCCATCATCTGAAACGAGACATATTACACACAATTAGATTCTGAAAACACCGATCAGATGGTGAATATATTTCATCAGCTCGCACATATGGACGTGTGTTTGATAACAGGAACGGCTTCCGAGATCCAGCTTCTGCTTGAAATATCTCAATCGTTTCTTTTAGACAGCAGTGAGATTTAATGAAGACTCTGAATCTCACACGTTTCTCCTGAGAAAACGACTCACGGTCCCATGACGACAGGAACTTATTTATTTATTTATCACCGTGCCATTTTAGTATTATTTATACACTAGCAATGTATATATCTTATACAATTTATTGATAATATTACATTTAAAATATTTTGAACTAGGGCTGTGCGATATGGACAAAAAAAACCTATCACGATTTTTTGATCAATTTTGCGATTTCGATTTTAATCACGATTTTGAAACACACAGACATGCTTTACAATCATAAATGCATTCAGTATAAATTTGAAACATATTTCCAAAAGAAAAACCAATGAGAGCGTCTTATCTACTTTATCAAAAAGTTGTAACGCCTCTAGAACAGACATGCCAAAATAATCAAAGATGTCAAACAAAAATGTCATATGACAAATAAAATAAAATAAAATAAAACCCGTGTCCAGGTCTTTTTATTTTTTTTTTTTTTTTTTTTTTTTGCCATGCATTGGTCATAGAACTCATTGTTGCGGTGCCTCAGGTGCCGAAATATATTTATTGCCCAAGGTTCACACGTACTCCGTCAGCAGTGCGTGTACAGTATGTGTATGCGGTTCAGAAGAGCAGCGATTTCGAGAGCGCATTATTGTAACGCGAAAGCACATTAAAATAATGCGCGAGCGCGAATCTCTCCGCTTGCACGCAGATTTCCTTTTCTTTGTCACAAAACCAGACACGCGTGCTCAGATACACGCTGCTCTCGTCTGGAGAGATTGCGCGCAATTAAAACATGTCTCCTCTCACTCACTCACTCACAACTCTCTCTATGCTCATGCGCTAGATATTCATTCTTTTCGCACCTCTCGATTTCTAACCTTTTCTGTTGACATCTTTTACCGCATGCAGTGTGAAGCTCTGATCCATTAACATGGGCTCGGAAAAAATACGCAGAGTGTGTGAACCTGGAGTTAGGCATATGCCCAGTCTGTTCTGTTCTCGCGCTCAACTTAGGTGCGCTGCATTCTGATTGGATCGGATAGCATAATGCGGGTTTATTGGGACCGCGGAAAATCGTGCTATAAAGCGATTTAGAAATCGCGCACGCTCAAATCGTGATTTTATTACGATTTCGATTAATCCCACAGCCCTATTTTGAACTAGTTTTTATCATTTTAATTTTAGTAATATTAGTATTAAATGTAGACACTGATGTCTGAATGTTAACACAAACTCAATAATTCAGTGTTATTTTTGTATTATTTATACACTATCATCGTATATATCTTATACAATTTATTGATAATATTACATTTATAATATAATAATATTTATAATTTATTTATAATATTTTGAGCTAGTTTTTAATCATTTTAGTTTGAGTAATATTAGTATTAAATGTAGACACTAATGTCTGAATGTTGATACAAACTCAATAATTCAGTGTTATTTTAGTATTATTTATACACAATCGTAGTATTTATCAATATTTAAAATTAGTTATGATAATTTTATTATAAGTTTTAGTAATTTTGCCATTTTTATCAGTTTCTATTTTTAATGTTTTAGTGAAACCGTTTTCACTCAGAAATTGCTTGTAAATTTCACAAATAATTTTAAAGAATTGACAAGTATCACTGAATTAAAGTATAAAGACTAATTTTTTTTTTTCTTGTAAGACATACTTCAATAACCTTTGTTTACAAATTTTAAAAATATGTATTACAGAGTATTCTATTTTAATTTGTTGCCAAGGAAACATTTCTATTTGCATTATATAGGCTATATATATTTGCTGTTGTTGTTGTTTTGCTTTTCGTCAAATATTTATATTTTATTTTATTTCTGCTTTATTTCAATTAACAAAAATATATATTATATATGATATACAATATATAAATATTCTAAATTAAATTTGATCATTTTAATTTAAGTTTTAATAATTTTGATATGTTCTTTTGTCTCTCTTTTTTGGTTTCTATTTTGCTTTTATTTTTTTTCTTTTCAGTTTTAGTTTAAGTACTTAAACATATTTTATTACAGTTTTGTTTGTTGTGAATGAATTTTTTGTTTTTTTTTTATTTTTTTTTAATTTATGTTTTTTTCATCTAATATTTATATTATATTTTTTATTTTTAATAGTTAATTTAATAATTTTTCGTTTTAGTTAAAAATAAAAATGCTGAATTGAATGCATAATTATTTTGTTGATATTTACAGTACTAATTAGTTTTTATTAACTCTTTATAAGCCTTTATATATAATGCTATATAAAGGTTATAAAGCATTATAACTTTTCATAAATAATAGTAAACAACATTAAAATGCATTATAATATTTGCAGATTCCTTCCACATTTAATGAGTTTTAATGCATTATACTTTCTAAAGGTGTAAAAAAAAAGTCTGTATTGTAATGCATTATAACTGTAGATACAATTAGTTCATGTAATGCATTATAAAGTTTATTACAGGCATAATTAACCCATTGCAAATACTTTTCTAATGCATGATGAATGCAGGCTGGAGCAGCTTCTCCTGCAGGACTGAGAGGAGGTTTGTCTCTTCTCTGGTGAAGACGGTGAATGTTAATGTGCTGATACGGTCAGATCCTCTGCGGGCCGCGGTTATCTTTAATTGTATTGAGTTTCGCTCCACACTGACCTGAGTTCAGTGCACTGTGAGCTAATGGAGGCTCTCTGTCCCGCGAGACTCGGCCGTTCGTCTGAAAGGACACCGGACCATCTGCTGAGCTGAGAGCGTGAATGTAAAACCAGAGCTGAGAGGAAGAAGCTGATTGGTCAAAAATGAGAACGGCACACAAGAACTGCAGAACTTCACTAACTCTGACAAACAGTACCATGGTACAGACTGTGCTACTTCATAAAATGTAAAAAAATTCCATGGAATTACCACGGTATTTTGTACACAAACTATGGTAAATATATTAATTGTTGGTTGATGTTTTATTTTTTATTTATATTTTTCAGTACCATAGCTATATGTACTATAGCACTGAGATACTATTTTATGTTTTATTAACATTGTGATTATGATATTATTTTTTTTTTTTTTGTTTTTACAATTTTTTACCTTTTTTTTTTGATGGTATTTTTTTATATCACGCTTTAGTAATTTTGCCTTATTTTTATATCACTCTAGTTTTTGTTCATTTTTACTTCAGTTTTAGTAATTTATGTCATTTTTTTTGTCTATGTAATTTTTTTATTATTATATATTTATTTAAATCTTTTGTATTTTGACATTTCTATATTTTTTGAGTTGAAGTTTTAGTAATTTTGATGTTGCATTTTTGTTATTTTTATTAGTTTTTTAATATCATTTTGTGTTTTTTTTATTTTTATTAGTTTTTTTATTTTTATTTTTTTTTTTTTGTTTTTGTTGCTTTTTTTTTTTTAATTTTTTATTATATATTTAAATTTTTAGTATTTTGTCATTTCTATAATGTCTATACAGTTTTATTATTATTTTTATAATTTTGTGTTTTTGTCATTTTTATTAATTTTGTTCTTATATGACTATAGAGTTTTATTAATTTTTATTTCAGTTTTAGTTTTCATAATTTTAGTTCATCACATTAAACTAAATAGAAAATATTGCTGAAAAATTGATGAAAAATAAGTTAATTTTTTCACATGCGCACACACACACACACACATAATTTTAGTTATTATATATATATATATATATATATATATATATAATATATATACCACACACATATATATATAACTAAAGCTCATTTAAAGTTTACTTCAAGCAACAAAAGTTTTATGGTTTTAATTTGAATTTTAGTTACCCTAGGTACACATTTAAACAATACAACAGTCCCTTTTTTATTATTTTTCTTATTTGTTTTAAATGCATTTTTAATCCATTTGTATTTTTATTTCTTATGCAACTGTTATGACTATCTTGCAAAATTTCCTTTTTATGTAAAGCACTTTGAATGACGATTGTGTATGAAATAATATGTAATTAAAATAATAAAATAATTTTTAATAAACTTGCCTTTCCAAATAAACATGGTAAATATGGTATAATATACCATGATGCATCCAGGCAATATCTCATTTTCTCCAAACAGAGTGAAAGCTTTCTGAATGCAAGCGTGCAGTCATGTGTCTGTTATTGGAGGTGTGTGGCGCGTCTGAATGAGTGTGTTACACTGCTGGACAGTGATTTATTAGCTGAGGCCAATCAGAGCCACAGGAAGCTGCAGACAGATTAAGGTCAGTGTGGCTCTTCACTTCCTGTCATCACCATCACTGAACCGCTTCACAGGACAGACTTCAGTTCAACTGAGAGGAGAAGGCTTTTTCTGTCAGATCGCTCAAAGCAGCGAGATTACAGAGACAGCGCTGTTTGATTTCTTACTGTCACGTTCTGACCAATTTTGTGCTTTCTGTGTAGTGATGTATAAGCACTGATTTATTCAGGATACTTTCATTACTGACAGCTTCTGGCTGATGACAGGAAATTACAATAAAGGTGTGTTTTTTTCATTCAAAAAAGATAATTAAAAATGTTATTGTTCAAAAGAAAAGTTCCGGGTTTGCAAGTTGAGCTCTGTTTTTTTTTTTTTTTAAGGGAAAAAAGTTATACAACAAACTATTTTTTTTTTATTGAAATAAAGTTGCAATAAAATTACAGAAAGAGATGGAAAACTAAAAAATGAAATTAAATGAAAACAAAGAAATAATTATAGTTTAAGTTGACGTATTTAAATTAATTTTACGTATTTTAATTTAATGATAATTACTATAGTAAAATAACTAGAAATAAAATAAGTTGAAGTACTATAATTACTAAAAGTAAAACTGAAATAAATTGAAGCTAAATAGAAATTTTTAATAATAAAAATATAATTTAAAAATTAAAAAAATATAAAGCACAGAGTTAAAATTACTTAAAATTATTAACATTGAAAATATCAAAATAAAAGCGTAATTTATAAATATAAATACTATAATATAATAGAAATAACACTGAACAAGCAGTCACATTCTGAAATATGTGTATAATTTTGTATGTATTTATAATAGTGTTGATTTGTTTATGTAAAAGGATTATTAATTAGAATTGTTATTATTAATGTTTTTTTTATTGAATGGAAACTTTACAAGAAAAAATGTTGTCTTGGCAAATCACTGAAATAAAATAAGTACTAAGCACTAAAAATACTAATTACTAAAATAACAATAAATTAAAGCTAAAAAGAAATGTTTACAAATATGATAAAAGCACATAGCAAAATTACTAAAATTAAAATGAACACTGAAAATATTGAAATAAAAACTTACATTTAAAATATTAATAAATAATTTAATAGTATATAAAAAAATTACTAAACAAGAAGGAATGTATTTAATTGTATGTATGTTAATTTTTATTTTTTTTGTTTATTAAGAACAGGTTCATTCTGGCTTCTTGTTGATAATCACAGTGATGGTTTTAACACACAAAATGACAATTAAAAACATAATTACTGTTTAATAAGCAGCAGGCTTTTAACACAACCGGTGAAGAAGAAGAATTATGTTAATGCTTTGTGAGCGTGTCCAGCTTTACAGACATTATTCTGTCGGTAGGCTCTTTCCCGATGGATCCAGAGACGACTCTCGTCCTCATGAATATGTAAATGAGCTGAGTATGTTCAGATCATTTAACCCCGCGATGACCCCTGAACTGCAGCTATTTAAAGGCATCACCTCATTTCACAGACTGTAAGCACCAAGGACCCGAGGACTCTTAAGAAAGCTTCGACTTTCCTCGGTGCTTTTCTACTGAACTGCTATTCCTGATGCTATTATAATAACAGAATTAACACTTTGCATGCTCACAAATGCACCGTTTTTGGAGAAATTGTACTTTTTTAGTAAATTGTGTCTGATTCATTAGTATGTGTAGGAGCATGGCTTCATTAAATATTCAAATACATGCAAATGATGTTTGAGATTTACAGCCGATGGGAATATTATCAGACTTTAAATCAACTTAAATTTGGGCCTGTTGCTCATCAGATGACTCCAAAAGACTGATTAAAAATCATGATAATATTAATATCTATTTATTAACATCTATGAGAATTAATAATAATACATTAAATAATAATACATATATAATTATAAAAAAATAAATATATAATATCTTGTTAAATTATTGTATTATTTAATAATTATGAAGGTAATATTTATTAGAAAAATTATTAAATAATATAATTATTAAAATTAATATTAATTTATAAAGAATAAAGCGTAGTATTGAGATTTCGCTAAACATCTCAGTCTATACATTTAATGATGAATTAATAAACAGTTTTTAAAATTAATAAATAATTATTAAATTGTTTTTTATGTAATAATTATCCACAGTAATACTTATTTAATAATTATTAAGTGTATAATTTATTAAAATTAATATTACTACATTAAGTATAAAAAGTATAGTAAAAAATATATATTTTTTAATATTTCTCTTATGCATTTAATAATAAATTAAATTATAAATAGTTATGCAAATTAATAAACAATTATTAAATTATTTAATTGTTTAGTAATTATTAACAACATAATTAAAACTAATTTTAACATAGCAAGAATAAAGTGTAGTTTAATACTTATTAAAATATTTAATTACGTAATAATTATTATATAAATTAAATTAATTATTAAAATTAAAAGTATGGTAAGAATAAAGTGTAGAATGAAGATTTTGCAATACACCTCCTGTCTGCACATTTAATAACAAATAATAAATAGTTATACAAATAAATAATTGCCAACGTTTTATTTAATAAATACGAAATTAATAATTATTAAACTAAAAATATAATTTTTAAAATTAATATTAATGTATTAAGAACAAAGCATGGTAGATCATTTAGATTTTTCATCCATAAAAGAAAGCAAGTCATACATAAGGATGAGTAAATGATGACAGAAAGTTCATTTTAGGTGAACCATCCCTTAAAGACCGTGAGGATTCTTGCTTCCAGCAAACTGTCTTTTATTAAAAACAGACAGAACTTTATTATCAGCACATTAAGAATTTTAAAGTTTGAATGCGCCGAAAGCATATTCAGAAATCAACTTAAAACTTAACTTTCTTCAGCTCACAGAAACTACAAAATGAGGACTCATTCGAAAGAACACAGTATTAAAGCTCATAAACTCACTGAGACTTCATTGGCATTTGCTCAGCTACAGCTCAGGTCATTTTCAAGACAAATAAATATTCATATCAAATATGCAAAATCGCCACCAGCAGAATCAACACACAGAACGGCGTCCAGATGATGATCAGATCCATTCACACACACACACACACACACACACACACACACACACACACACACACACACCACGCACCCCACACCCCCACACACACACTCACACTCCACACACACTCACACTCACACAGACACACAACACTCACACCTCCCACGAACACACAGACACCAAACAAACCACTCACACTCGCCACACCACGACCAACACAGCACAACAGCTCCACCAGACTCCACACAAACAGACCACAAACACACTCAAACACTAGCACAGACACACCCACAGACAGACAAACACCACACAATACACTCACACTCGCCAACCACATGACACACATACACAACAGACTCCCACTCACACAGAACCACACTCACACCCACAACACTCACACTCTCGCCCACACACACAGACAAAAGACACACACACACACCACAAACACTCACACTCAGCAACACCACACACACACACACAGACTCACTCACACTCACACGACGACACACACTCAACACAACATGAACACACACATACCAACGCACTCCACACACTCACACACACTACACACCCCGCACACACTACACCTCACTCACACTGACTCGCAACTTAGAATCTCGCACCCACACACAGCACACACACCAAACCACACACACACCACCACACACACACACACACAACCACAAACACACTCACTTCCCCCCACACACATCTACACACACACCACGCTAATCACACACACACACACACACACACACAAACACACACACACACAAACACACCCACTCGCACACACAACACACACACCACACCCACTCACACCCACAGCACCCAAAACCACACCACACCCACACACACGAACACCCTCTCCCTCTCAACTCGCACTCGCACACACCCCACACACAGACAGCACACACGCACACACCCCACAAACAGCCCACACACACACACACCCACACACACAAACACTCACACTCGCCACACACTCGACACTCACATACACACACACACACCTACACACACACACCCCACCACACAACCAGACCCACACAAACACACACAACCACACCCAGAACACAAACACACACACACCAACACACAAACACACAAAAAAAACCAAATTACACAAACACAACACACACCACTTCTCACCCAAACCACACACACACGACACACACACACACACCCTACACACAAATCACACACACAACACAGACCCACGACACCACACACACACCTCAAACACTCTCACTCTACACTACACTCAGCACACACACACACACACTCACACACACACACTCGCACACACACACTCACACACACACACACACGACACACACACACAGACCCAAACACAAACACAAACACCACACACACACAAACACTCACACTCTCACACATCACAACACACACAAACACACACACAAACACACACCCACACCACACAGCACACACACCTCACACACTCACAAACCTCACACCACACCACACACGACACACCCACACACTCATTCACACCCACACACACACACACACACACTCACACCCACACACCACACACTACCCACCAACACACACACACCGCCACACACACACACAAACACACACCCAACACACACCCATACACTCACTCACACACCTCCACCACCATACACCCACACACACACACACCACACCCACACTCCCACACATACACACACAACACACAACCACACACTCCCACACACACACACACACACACACACACACTAACAACCCATCACACATGCACACAAACACACCTACAACACACAACCCACACACACACACCCACACACCCACTCACACAGTCTCAAACCACACACACACACACACAGCCAACAAAAACACACTCCACACACACTCACACAACCACCCACAAACCACACACACACACACACACACACACACACACCCACTCTCACACCACCACACACACCACACACAGAGCACACCCTACATGTTCACCCGGACCGGACTCGCACCGGACGAGAGACCCATATTGTGACACACGAGACACCCTCACACTTCACTCCACACTAGATCACTCGCACTCACCTAAGGAACACACACCACAAGTCCCCCATCACTTCACCCCCGCACGCCCCCCTTCCACAGACCCAAACAACACTGTTCACCACAACACACACAGACACAAAACACTCAGCACCACACACATATTTAACCAAACGGTACACACACACCACTTATGTCTCAACAGACTCACATAACAACCAGAATCAGCAACACAACCCAACACCACACCCACACACACACAACACACCCACACACACACAGACAGAAAGCCTCATATTGCACACACACACACACCCACACATTATTTCTGCACCCACACACAAAAAAAAAAAAACTCACACACACACAACAAAAAAAACAAAAAAAAAAAATCTCACTATCCAAAACACTCACACACACACACACACCCCACACACTTGACTCACACCGCACACACACACTTCACACACACACACACACACACACATGGACACAAAACACACACACACACACACAGGGACCACAAACACTTCACCACTCGCACACGCACAACACACACAAAAAAACAACCACCACACACACACACCCAAACACCCACTCATCACACACACCACAACACACCACACCAACACACACTCACCACAACAAACACAAAACGTTATCACACACACACACACACACACACACACCCCACATATAACACACACACACACCCACCCACTGTAAGCACACCAAGCACACTCTTACCGTAATGCACACACACACCACACACCCAACACACACACACACACACACAACAGGGAACGTTCTTATCCACGGTATTTGATATACGCTCGCCCATAAAACATTATTGACAAAATGGTTCACACAGATCAACACACCATCTACATAAACGTTCTTGTGAGTGTTATCACCAAACACACACCCACACACACCCACACCTGCACTTGGAACTCCACACATCACACACCAAGACCAACACACACCAACACACACACACAAAAGACCCTTTTCACCCACACACACACAAACACCCCATACAATTTTAAATACCTTTGACACTAGGACAAGGGAAACTGGACATTTCGATACACCCACACACTTAGAATATATTTTGCACAACACACACACAAAACACACACCCCCACACACAAACAAAAACCAAAAAGTAAATAAGGTTACACTCTTTTGGGAACAAATTAAACTTCGTCGAATGTTCTGAGCACACACACACACAAACCACACACCCACACACAAACTTTTTCACACTGTACCTACTCACTCACTTTCACACACACACACACACACACACACAACCACACACACACACCACCCACACAACCACACACAACACACACACACACACACACCCAAAAAACTTTGTACCACTTCACTCTCAGGACAAGGAAAAACACACACCACACACACCAACACACACCCACACAACACACCCACACCCTGGACATCTTGGACCCCTCCTTAGATATTTATCGCACAGGAAACACAGTCCTGGTTGTATTATTATTATTTAAACTGGTTCAAAGCAATGAACACCAAGCAGAAAGAGATAACTGCATTTTGCAAAGTAAACAGGGATCAGTGATTGCTTCAAATCCTTACAAAAAATAAAAAGAACCCAAGCTTAGATACTGTTTTTTAAAAAACCTATATTAAATGTTAGAAACGTTTTTGTTCAGGAACCTTTACACGTATTAACTTTGGTGTAACGTTAGGTTCTACAACTCACAGGGTCTATACGTATAGTGACTATTTTGTGCACGTCGTCCTTAGAATAAATCTATATAGTTTTTTAAAAAATTAGAAAAACATTTTTTACGTCCTTAGTACATTTTAAAACAAAAAAAAAAACATAAAATAAAAAATCTTAGAATGTTGTTCTTTGCGAACAAAAACCCGTTGTATAAGTTGTGAAAAACTTTTTTGTAATTTAACAACTTTTCTAACTACGAAAACTTGGACATTTTAACTAGTGTTCATTTGTCGGACTATTGTAATTTGCAGTCTTAGTCTGGTGTCAAATGTTACTACTTTTAGTTATTATCATATTTAATCAAGCTTGTCCGGTTTTTGTTTTTGTCCAAGTTTTAGTCTCGATGAAAACTTTTGTCACATTTTTATCATGCTGGTGTAAGGTAGTTTGATTATTGTTTTAACTGATATAATATACAAATTATTTAAAAAAAAAAAACTTTCGTCGAATATAATCTAAAAAATTTTGTCATTTGAGAAATGTATTGTGATACCACAACACAAGGTGTCCAGTAAGCACCAAATCAAACAGAATGTGGATCACGTTTTATTTGACCTCCTCTAGGGTAACTGATTTAATTATAAGCTATCTTCAATATATTAAATTAATATCTCTGTGTCACTAACATTTTTTTTCGGCAATAGTTAAATTAATATCTCGTCAACTAACATTTTTCGTCATAGTTTTCGTTAACGAAATTAACACAACTTGTTGTTGTTTTTATGTTTTTTTTAGAATTTTACGTTCAAATAATGTTATATTTAGAATTAATATTATGACAGACCTGTAAATATGAACACTTTTCACATTCTTAGAATATTTATTTATTTTTATTTTTTTTACATTCTAATATCGTTATATTTTAGATGAAAAAGTTAGTAGGATGTTGTGAGAAACATTTTGGTAACCAGTTGCAGTCACGGACATTTCATCATTTTAGAAACACTTCAAAACAATGTTCTCACAACCTTTTTATAACCTATTTTTTTACTTAAGAAGAAAGTGAACTGAAAATCAGTTAATGAATTGATGATGGCGAGAAGCCGCTTAGAACTTTTCTTCTTTGGACTCATATTTTTAATAAGATAATATATCACAGGAACAGTGGTACGTGTTATGTATTATGGATAGTGTGTAGTTAGTTTTTAAATGTATCATCTCTAAGGATCACAGCTGCGGCGTTGGAAATTAGCAAACTCGAACATAGAGTGAATTTAGATTTTAAAGTACGTCTCTTAGGATCACAGCTTTTTTTGGAATTAGCAAAGTCAGAATCTAATAAAGCTTTTGTTACTGAATATTACTCATAGAAAGCACAGCAGCACAGAGATAGAGTGAACACAACAGTAGCTAACATAGTAGTTTGAATGCTGGAAGGCCGGGTGACAGCCATGGTTCACAGGACTGACCGGCTTCTGGCCCTTATCTGGAAAAGGGTCATGGATTGAATTAAAAAGTGAGAGAGTAAGCAGAGGCCCTTGTTGTGGTCGCAGTCATGGATAAACGTCTGAGCTGTTACAAGATCCTTTGAACAAGAAGATCTCGACCTTGTGATCTCTATGGGTGACTCGGTGAGTAACAACCAACAAACACAATGAAAGAGGTTTGCATGCTCTGTAACTTATTTACAACTGAACAACACCCTGAAAGAAGGTAATCCCTAAAGCCACCCTTCCACCCTATCATGTTTCCAGATAGGTACAACAATGTTTGGTTAACGTTCCGTATTAAACCGTTTATCTCTCCTGAACTTTTTACCCCGAATTCCCTTTTAGATTGATCATGACCACAATAAAAAGAAGCATAAGGGAAGTCTCCGTCATTCATGTTATTTGGCAACCCCCCCAACATTATAGGAGAATGCTTACCTGTGACTGCTCTCCCCCCTTTGCCCGGGAACCCATTCGTAGTAGTAAGATAAATGTTACGATGACATCTGTTCTGTGTGCTGTGTCTGTGGTGTGTGTGGTGTGTATGAGAGAGAGAGGGGAGAGATTGTGAGTGAGACGAGTGAGTGAGAGTGATGAGAGAGCGAGAGGAGAGAGATTGTGCGTGTATGTGTGTGTGTGTGTGGGTGATGTGTGTGTCGGTGTGGTGTGTGTATTGAGAGTGTGGTTGTGTGTGATAGTGTGTGTGTGTGAGTGTGTGTGTGGTGTGTGTGTGTGTGTAGGAGAGAGGACGGAGGAAGAGAGGGGATGAGCGGAGAGATTAGAGAGACCCTGGAGGAGTGGAGGGGCGAGGAGAGCGGAGAGTGATGTACTGATTGTGTGTGTGTGTGTCTGTGTGTGTCATGTCCCTTTTCCCCCCCCCCCCCCTCCCTGTGTGTTGTATGCGGAGTGTGTGTGTGTGTCGTGTGTGGTTGTGTGTGTGTGTGTGTCTGAGAGAGTGTGTGTGTGTGTGTGTGTGTGTGTGATGCGAGAAGAGAAGACAAGAGTGTAAGGGAGAAAGAGTCCAGAGGAGTGTGTGTGGTGTTGAAGTGTGTGGTGTGGGGTGTTGTTTGTGTTGTGTATGAGAGGAGAGAGAGATAGATTGACAGAGTGTGTGTGTGTGTGTGTGTGTTGATGTTGTGGTATGAAGATGTAGAGAGAGAAGAATGAGAGAGAGAGAGAGAGTGTGTGGGTATGTGTGGGAGAGTGAGTGTGTGATGTGTGTGAGGTAGAGAGAGAGAGAGAGAGGGAGAGAGAGAGAGAGCGGTGTGTGTGTGTGTGTGTGTATCTGAGAGAGAGAGAGAGTGTGTGTGTGTGTGATGTGTGTGTGGTGTATGAGAGAGAGAGAGAGAGAGTGTGTGTCTGCGAGCGAGGAGAGAGAGTGTGTGTGTGTATGTTTGTATAGAGAGAGAGAGAGAGTGAGTGTGTGTGTGTGTGTGTGTTGTGTGTGTATAGAGTGATGAAGAGTGTGTGTGTGTGTGTGTGTGTGTATGAGAGAGAGAGAGAGTGTGTGTGTGTGTATGAGAGAGAGAGGAGTGTGGTGTGGTGTGTGTTGTGTGTGTGTGTGCAGTGTGTGTGTGATGTATGAGAGAGAGAGAGAGAGTGTGTGTGCTGTGTGTGTTGTGCCGCTGTGTGTTGTTGTGTGATGTGTGTGTGGGTGTGTGTGTGGTGTGTGTGTGTGTGTGTGTGTGTGTGTGCGTGTGTAACTTGTACAGTATGTAGTAACGTTAGAAGAATGTCCAGGTTTTGTTTTTCTTTTTTAAAAGGTTTTTTCTTGGTTATGTGAATGTTTGAATACACCATTAAGAGAATGTTACATTTTATTATTTTGCAAATGTTTTTTTTGAATGTTTTTTTTGAACTGTTTTTTAAATTTATTAGTAATTAAATGAATGTCCAATTCAAATGTTTTTAAAAAACAACGTATAAATAATGTTTTTGTGCTAACGTTCAGAGAATGTTACTAAAGACCAGATAACTTTAAATAAACCTTCGTAACTTTGAGAGAACCTTGCCAGAATGTTTCCTGTTAGCGAGTGTGTGTGATGCATCACAGTGTAACATTGTTACATCATTTTCATAATAATTAACAGATATATAAAAACAATAAAAAACTTTGAGTTGCTTGAACAGCCAGCTCATGACAATTTCTACTAATTTAATTCATATTTGATTAACATTCACTAATGTTCAAAGGTTCTATTGACAAAAAAAAAAAAAACCTGTTCTCTTCTGTTACTCTACTAACTATAGTAATGCTTGAGAGACTAAGAGAAGGAAAACTTGAATAATCATCATCAAATCAATTGGAAAAAAAAACTTAGTTAGTTTTGCAACCCTTTTTGCATTTTATAACTGGGCATACACATATGGTTCAAAAGTTTGGGTTCAGTACGTTTTTTTTTTTTTTTTAAAGAAAGGAATACTTGTATTCATCAAGGATGAATTAAATTGATCAAAAGTGACAATAAAGACATTTATAATATTACAAAAGATTTCTATTTCAAATAAATGCTGTTCTTTTGAACTTTCTGTTGATTTCTAGTGAAACCCTGAAGAAAAATCTATCAAACTGTATCACCGTTTCCACAAAAAATATTGTGCAGGCACAACTGTGTTCAACATTGATAATAATCAGAAATGTTTCTTTGACAGCAACTAACATCATATTAGAATGATTTCTGAAGATCATGTGAACACTGAAGACTGGAGTAATGATGCTGAAAATACAGCTTTGATCACAGGAATAAATTACAGTTTAACAGATATTCACATAGAAAACAGGTGTTAAATCACAATAATATTTCACAATTTTTACTGTATTTTTGATCAAATAAAAGCAGCCTTGATGAATATAAGAGATTTATTTAGCAATAATGTGTGATAAAACTTTTGAATGGTAGAATATTTACAAACAAAACAAGAGCGGGACTAGATTTCATCCATCATAAATTTATTAAAACGTGAAAACTGCATGATTTTGAGCGTAACCTGTTCGGAAACAATCATTATTTCTGCTGTCTTATTTTGTGCTACAGAAATTACACACTTTTTATTAAACGCTTCGCTTGAAAAGTGTGCTTTTGCATCTTTCCTTCAAAAAATTTGACATTTTTAAGTGTCCAGATACTTTTGGGTGTCACTGTAAGTGTATTTGAGAAAGAAAGCAGAGCTCCGTGAACTATCAATAATGCTCACTCTGGCTGGTGAAAGCATGCGGCAGATATCTGAGTGTGAATCAGCATCAGCGTCATGTGGAGGGTGTTGAATCTGTCCAGAACATCAGCAGGCTTCACAGAGCAGACACTGAAACTAGGCATTTCTTTGCCAAGGTTCAATATACTCTAAACCCAAATGCGCGAAGATGTCCTCTTCCGTGTTAGCAGGCAAGAAGGTATTCTGGAGAGAGACAGAGAGGGAATTTTAAAAATGCACACTTTTTCCCCCCTCAGAACTTTTATCTCACAATTCTGGCCTTTTTTCTTAGACTGAAAACAACTGTTGTAGAAACAATTTGTCATTCAGATATTGCGAGTAAATTTCACAAACAATTACAAAGAAATATTTGCATGCAAAATGTACTCTAATAATCTTTGATTTATTTAAAACTTCAAAATCATTTCACACTGTGGGGAAAGAAGTCAGAATTGGTTGCTGTTTACAACAAATTACACCAAACAATGTTCACCGAATAAACACTATTTTATTTATTGGTAAATAAAGCTGTAAAAAAAATCTATGGAATAAATAAATAAATAAATAAAAGGAGAATGTTTTTCAAGAAAATATAATTTTAGTAAAATTTCTCAACATTCAAAACATCCAGTTATTTAAATGTTTTATAAAGGTTATTTTTCTGGGTTATGCAAGCATTAAGGAAACATTCCATTTTATCATTTTGCAAATATTATGGAAGTTATAAAGGTTATTTTTCTGGGTGCAATGTTCTAGCCTAACCGCAAAAATTCTCAAACATTACGACTAGGAGGGGAGACGCCCCATGTCCCGACTAAAATCGTATTAATAGGATCATTCTTTCAAAGTAAAATCTTAAAACCTTAGCACAAAAACATAATTTGTACATCAGTCATGGAACGTTTTTTTCTGAAATGTTTCAGGTGCACATTCATCTAAGATGGTTTAGAAAACATTCAAATGTAACATTCACAATGTTTGCAAAATAATAAAATGGAACTAAGAAATAACATTTTCTAAACAAGTACATCAATTAAAATATATATGTAAATTATGTATAAATGAATTATAAATTGTGACCCTGGAGCACAAAAGCAGTCTTAAGTCTCTGGGGTATATTTGTAGCAATAGACAAAAATACATTGTATGGGTCAAAATTATCGATTTTACTTTTATGCCAAAAGTCATTAGGATATTAAGTAAAGATCATGTTCCATGAAGATATTTTGTAAATTTCCTACCGTAAAATATCAAAAAATTAATTTTTTTTAGTAATATGCATTGCTAAGAGCTTCATTTGAACAACTTTAAAGATGATTTTCTCAATATTTTTTTTTTTTTTGCTCCCTCAGATTTCAGATTTTCAAATAGTTGTATCTCTCAGGAACAAATATTTGTCCTCCTAACAACACCATACATCAATGAACCCGAGATTATTTATTCACCGCTTTCATTTCACATGATGCTGAATAAATCTAAATTTTTCAGAAAAAAGTTTACCCTTATGCCCCCCACTGGTTTTGTGCTCCAGCGCAGGCGCCCTCCAGGGTCACATTTATGTTTTTGTGCTAACATTTTGAGAATGTTACAACTTCGAACGAACATTCTATTAACGTTACTGAAAGAACGTTTGTTCACAATGTTGAGAGAACCTTGCGGAAAAATTCTGAGAACGTCTACATGCACAAGCTCTTGCTGACTTCCCAGCATTCACCTCAGCCTGCGTGTCACATATGAGGACTACAGAGCGCACCGGATCCGTGCGGTGCATTAACAAACCCTCCTGACCTTGCCACGGACGTGTGAGGGCACAGAGTCATTCTAGATGTCATCAGTGATGAGCGAGGGAGAAGGTGCGCCTGTGCTCGGGGCGTGATGTCATGAGACGGTAAATATCTCGGCTGGAGAGGCGAGTAGGTATGTGTGAGTGAACGGGGTCTTTGAGCTCCTCGGGTGGTGAGTGGAGTTTGTATAATGGAGGTTGTTTGTTAGAATGAGTCATGGGTGGATGTGATGCATGTGAACACATTTAGCAGAAGCAACAGGCTGATGGGCATGCTGGGTGGAATGGGTGGGATGAGGATATAAGGTTATAATTTTCAAATTATTATTTGATTATTTGAAGAGGGAGGGAGGGGGGGGGGAGTCATGTGTCTTGTGACTTGTACAACGGAAACCTTACACTATATGGTAAACAGCAAGATTTCTGTACTAAATATGAGTGGTGTCTGCCCATGCAAAACAATGCTTGAGTGCTTTCTTTATTTTATTTTTTAACATTTTACTTTCACTATAATAATGACGGTAGTTTGGTTATATATTAATTAAGGTAACTTATTTAGACTAATAATACAAAGTGAATTATTTAGAATACTGTACACAAAACAATATTTGATATACTACATTCAAAAAGTCTCTGCTGCTCACCAAGGCTGCATTTATGTGATTAAAAATACAGTAAAAATGTTAAAATATTATTGAAATTTAAAAACAGCTGAACAAGTTCCACACAAACAGCTATGTGAATAAGTGATTCAAATGTAATTTAATATTTCTGTGATCCAACTGTACGCAACGCTGTAGTTTCCTACAGCATCATGTTACTACTCCAGTCTTTCAGTGTCACATGATCTTCAGAAATCATTCTAATATGATGATTTTGCTGCTCAAGAAACATTTCTGATTATTATCAATGTTGAAAACAGTTGTGCTGCACAAATATTTCTGTGGAAACTGTGAAACATTTTATTTTTCAGGATTCACAGATGAACAGAAAGTTCAAAAGAACAGCATTTATTTGAAATAGAAATCCTTTGTAACATTATAATGGTAATGTCCTGTGTTTAAAAAGTTGCTGTTTCTGTAACTGTAGCATCACTAACACATGACATATCCAAACTTTGCAAACTGGTTTTGGCAAGCATAAAGCTGCATTTTCTAAAACAACAAAATTTTGCACTCCATGCACCGTTTTTTAATGAAATCTGGCAGCGTGTGTATAAAAATGTCTCCGCTGAGAGCGTATCAAGAGCGCACAGATCTGCGGGAAGCGCTGGACGGGCTCAAATCACGTATGATCCTCAATCCCTCACATACTCCATACAGGACGAGCTCCACATTAATTACCGCACACGTCCACTAATGCTCATCTACAAACACATCAGCCATGCCTTATTTAAAAATACCATCACTCTGAAGTTGTAATATGCATTTAATTCAGTGCCACTGGTTTATTTAGCATTTAAGTGGCATAATTTAGTATTAATGAAAGGCGCCTCGCTGGTCATTATTCTGTTATGATGCTCACTGATCTCTCGAGTGAATGAAGTGCTGCTGACATAATCCTGTGTGTTTCTGACAAAACCAAAGAGCAGATGTGCTCACATCCTTCAAATTCTAGTGTCTCATTTAATAATAATACCTAACAGATCTACTGTACTTTCTGTACTTTTTAGTGTAACTATTTAAGGCACAAAGAAAGAAGGCATCAACTAACAAAAATATTAATGTTTTACTAACACTCCCATCAAGTTATGAAAATGTTATTTAATGTTTTAAAAAAAAAATATTTTGTTTCTTTTTTTATTTTATTTTTTTATTAGAATTTATTTTATTTTATTTTTTTTTTTTTTATGTATTTATTTATTTTTATTTATTGTGTTATCTGTTAGTAAGGTAAAAAGTAAGGTAATATAGCTTTAGAACAGCATCAGGTTTACTAATTTACTGAATTTATCCAATAAAGTTCTGAAGGGGTAAATAAACTATATATTGTTCTTTCTGCCAGTAAGGCCTTTAAACTTCTAACTTATTCAGAGCTTTCAAACCAGTCTTTGTTAAGTCAGCATTTCATGTTGAAACTCTGAATTTGACTTAAGTTATGTAGCAAACACGATGCAGAACTCAACTGAAATCTGAATTTAAGGAAGCAAAATGTAAATTTTAAATTCAAAATTTAAATTTTTGAAATTCATATAACATTCCAAATACTAAAGCACATTCTGGAGCGTGTCTGCTTTTAAAATGTAGCAAACTAATGATTTTTTGGGGGACAGTTCTGATAAATAAATTAATAATCCAATGTGCAATTAAAGATTAAAGAGATATTTCACTGAAAAATAAAAATGATAATTTGCCCAAAACATGCATGACAGTTTCTTCTGTCAAACACAAAGTTGGTATTTTGAAAACGTTGGGAACCAAACAACATGAAAAAAAAATTATAATAATAAATAAAAATATCTTATTGTGTTACAAAGCGAGTTTGGAATGTCATGAAGGTGAGCAAATAATAACAGAGTTTATATTTTTGGCTACTGAGTTTATAATAGTCAAAATAAATGGCTTATATAATAATACATAAGCCAAATATTGTATAAGCCAACATAACTAGCTTAATAAATGGTGCATTAATAACATTAAAAAATATTAAAAGAAGACTATTGGATATTGTTTTTTTTAAGATATTTCACTAAAAAGCAGACTATTGGCTATTGTTTTTGTTTTGTATATTTGTATTTCTTTTGATGAATTGATTACAATTCCCATATCTTTTTTTGTGCTGCCATCACATTGAGAGAAAGTGTGAGTGAGTGTGTGTGTGTGTGTGTGTGTGTGTGTGTGTTTACAGATCCAGAGGCTGCAGCCGCACACAGTTATTAATGTACTTGTCACAGCTTCGTGTGCCACAGTGTTTCTCTGCTGTAATAGTGTTTAAATGTGTGCAGCAGATGCACAGCCACACATGAGAATATGGACCCAACGGCTGCCTTACGCTGCTAAAAAAAACCCTTTTCAGCTGGAACTGCTGCGCTGAAAACAAATGGTGTAGAAACAATTTCCACTCAGAAATCGTTAGTAAATTTCAGGAGCAATAACAAAGAATTGACAATTAACGAAGAAATCAATCGTGAAAGTTTGAAGTAAATAGCATCGATGAGATTCATTTTTATATTTTCAGTTTTCATTTTAATTTTATTTACAGTTTAAGTATTTTGCAGTTTTATAATATGCTATTATATACTGTTAATATTTTTCACTTTAATTTTAGTTTTTCAGTAGTTTGCTTTAGTTTTTTGTTTGTTTGATATGCTATTTTGGTTTTTTGTTAATATTTTCTCTTTTCACTTTAATTTTATATTAGTTTTGCTGGATGTTTTTGTCATTTTAAGTAGTTTTTGGTTTATGCATATATAATTTTTATTTTAGTTTTAGATATACAGTATTATTACATTATGTTAAACTAAATTGCATTTGCTGAATTTGTTTTTTATTTATTTATTTTTATTTTTACTTTATTTCCTTGAACATTTAAAGCAACAAAAATGTTTTTTAAAAGGTTTAGCTTCAGTTTTAGTTTTTTTATTTTAATTAAAGTTTTAGTAATTTGCAGTGATGTTTTATAATCATTAACATATTATAGTTTTTGTTAGTACTTTTAATTTGATTTGATTTTATATTTTCTCTTTTCACTTTAATTTTAGTTACAGTTTTGTTGTGTTTTTGTCATTAAGTAGTTTTTAATATGTGTATATATCATTTTTAGTGGTTATTATTTTTAGTTTATATATATATTGATATAATATATATTTATATATATATATTTTGTTGTGTTTTTGTCATTAAGTAGTTTTTAATAAGTGGTGGGCATAGATAATTTTTTTTAATCTAGATTAATCTCACTGTAATCTTGAAATAATCTAGATTAAAATGGCTCATTTGAATTCTGATTCAAATTATGTTCAATAAGATGTACTTGTTAGTACTGATAGAGCTGTGCTGCACGACGACTCTTCCCCTGCACTACATTGCTTTGCCCGGCATCTTCCGCATTAGCTAAGGGATGCTTTGCGTTTAGGTGGTCCTTGAGACTGGAAGAACTCCTACAGTAAACTAATTCCGCATTGTACAAGTTGCAAACAACCTTATGCCTGTTTCACACATACTCCGTCTGCAGTGCGTATGCGTTGCATTTTTTTTTTTTTTTTTTTACGCACCCATGTTACGGATTCCAGCGTTCACGCGGTTGCGGTCCGTCAGTGCGTTCCAGGAGCGGTGCGTCTGCAGCAGAGAGTGAAGAGAAGGATGTGAATGAGTGTATGTGGGTGAATGATTGACAGTCGTACCTTAGTCCCGCCCCCAGAGTCTGACGCAACTTATGTTTCGCTTGAAGGCTGTGGAGGGCTCGCGTGTATTCAAGCCATAGATGAGTGTGCGTAACTTTGAAAGTAAGTTTAATTTCCACTTATACTGTCTTTTAATCTTGTTTCTATTGTTATTTGCTGTATTATGGGTTGAAACGTTCAGATGTTGAGTGTTTTCGGATTTCCGTGAGGCTAATGTTAGCGGTATGACTGTGTGCATTATCTTTGCACGTGTGTTCCGATGCGCGCTGTATAAGTGAAATAATCACAACGACTCATATTTTTTCCATATGTTTACTTTATTGTCTACAATTTACAGATGTTATTAAGCCATATTTATGTGGATTGTGAAGATTACACTCGATTGAGATATGGTTATAAGACGATAGTCACGTGTCTATTTATAGTCAATTGTTAAATTTTATAGTCATGTATCCTCACGTGTTTGAGTGAAATGTATATCATTTATTACTGTAAACTGATTATTTATATTTCTGTTTTATTGTAGAAACCACACTCACACACCCTTAATATGTTCATGCCATGCCCTGAGTATGTTGATGGCTTGTTCCTACTATTAAAACAGTGATTGGACTTTGGACTTTTGTGCATTCTTACCGATGTCCTGTGATGATCCCAACTAAGTCGGAACCAGGCAATACAGTCCATAAACCTAATTAACTGTCCTGTGATGATCCCAACTAATTTGCTGTGCTGCATGCGCTGAATTAAAATGACAGCGCATTGTTCGCGGTAAAAATTAACATGGATTGACACGGAAATACAGTAATTTCACAATAAATGTATACTAATTAAAGCCTACTTTTCACACGCAACAAATGGGTTTTGGCTAGGTTTAAAACAAGAAAAAGAGCACCTTTAGATAAACGAGGCAACATGATATAGGCCTATGCACTTTATGGAAGCAGAAAAACAAAGTTCATTAAGAAACCGTGCGATTGCTTGTAATAAATATTTAAATGCAAAAGGCACGGAATGGCTTGACTGTTTCTGTCAGTGGTGCTTTCATTTTAAATATGTGCGATATCCCAACAAGAAAGTAGGCTAATTGTTGTGTTTAAATGTTTTGCCGCTTGCTTGAGCAGCTTATTATACAAACCTAGAAGTCAAATGCATGAATAATTTTGTTTATATTTATTAAGTTTAAACTAATGTCTATGATTATGAAAGATTGTTTCTGTTCTGTGATAAGAGTCACATTATTTATTTATTTATTTATTTATTTTACATGGTTTGAAATATAGAATAATGAACAAATGTTGTGTTTGTGGACTAAACAGCCGCGGATCAGTAGCGGACTGAACACGCGTCCTGTGTGAAAGCACAATGAGTCCGTGCTGCTTCTGCACCACATACGTAACGCACACGGACTGCATACTCACTGCAGACGGAGTATGTGTGAAACAGGCGTGAGTCTTGTCGAGGTTTTTTTTTGGGAAGCTTGGTAATTTCACAGTAGTTTATACATACACAAGACTCGTTCTCACCCCCTACAGTGCAATTCGTCTAGGTATACATCCGCGCTAAACTATAACGGTGAAAGTCATCATAGCTTGCGCAGTATAGACCCAGCTCCCAACCCAACTTTTAGAATAGATTAACGGCGATATTTTTTTTTTATCGCCCGATAAGAGTCTCACGTTAACGCCGATAACGGCCCACCAATAATATATAATATATATATATATAATATATATATATATATATATATATATATATATATATATATATATATAGATATAAATAAACTATATATATTTATATATATATATTGAAATTAAACTAAGAAACATTGAGTTTTTTTGTTTATTTTTTATGAAATACTGTATGTTTTTATATTATTTATATCTTTTTTGTTTAGATTTTTAATTTTTATGTCATTTTGTTTATGTTTTACATTTTTGTTTTATTTTGTTTTAAGTTTAATTTTTATTTTATTTTTAGTTATATTTTAAATGTGTTTTTATGTTTATTTAACATGTATTTTATTTTAAGTGACCTTTTCCAATGTTTTCTCATTTAAAGACAGAAATTCAGAAATAAATTATTTTCAAATGAACACATAAATCACAAGAATTTAATTATATTAAAATCAGTGATTAACCAGAAGTGATCTTAACATTAAATTGACTTTTAGTTCCCTGCATCAGACAGTTCAAGGACAGAAAACGAAATTATAAATTAACTTTACCAGTGGCGTTTCATAAATAATTAAATTCCTCACGCAAAGACTGTGAATGACTTTACTCATGTACAAATAAATTAGCTGCAAAGAAGATCTGTCTCCTTCTTTTACTGATAAAGGAGAGGAGCGTTTGCAGGTTTGTTTTGCACGGACGTCTGCGTTCCTTCGTTCTCTTCTGTCTACTGTCACATTAAGTAAAGCTAAATGCATTAACGGTGTTAAATAAATTCATGGCCTTAAACACTTAATTAAAGTCTCATGATTAGTCTGCTCAGTTATCAGCTCTCGCTAATCTTGAACACTTCTGCCAAATCATGGAGCGGAGCTGTTTTAAACGCTTTTTCTTCCAATGTTACACTTTCATACATTGCAATTATGGGAAATCATTTAAATGAACCCTATAAAGCTACTGTATCATATTAGAGGTCTAATGTTGCTGTTACACCTGTCACACACAATCTACTACATGCCTTCTGTCTTCTGATTGACAGTTCGTTTTATATAACACTATATGAGCCTTAAAAGCCTGGTGGATCAAATACGATACTTCATATGTCAGGCTTTATAGGGTTAAAACTACACAAAGGGTGTTTATTAAGTTGTTTTTGTATTGTTATGATTGTGTGATGGTTCTAATGTAATCATGATTGCTACTTATAATGTACTTATTTATTTCATTTTTTTTTAAATTACATTTATTTTTTAATTAAAATTTTATTTACAAAAAATATAATTTTTAAATATAAAATAGATTTAAATTTAAATACAATTATTATTATTATTATTATTATTATTATAGCTTTTTCTTAAGTTGCCATTTTTGAGTATATTCTGTATAATATACAGTAATAATTTCTCAAAAATGTTTGAGATTACATAAAATGACATTTCATATATTTTAACCAACTGAATATTGCTTTTGAATTGATTTAGAATTTGTAAATAATTAAATGGAATTTATTTTGATTTTTAAATTTTTTTTTATTTGTAAATATATAGCTTAAACTACAAAATAAATATAAATTTAAATTAAAAATAATTTGCATTAAATTATTATTATTATTATTATTATTATTATTATATAGCTTAAACTACAAAATAAATATAAATTTAAATTAAAAATGTTTATAATTAAATGGAATATATTTTGATTTTTAAATTAAATTTTATTAATAAATCTATCATTTTCAAATACACTATCGAGCCTATTCTGTGTTATTTAGATTTAATACATTTTAACTAATTGAATATTGTTTTTTTCATAGCTATGTTCATATACTTTTATCTGAATGAATTTAATTGATTTCACAATGAACATTTATGCTTATTCTAAGCAATTCGAATAAGTACATTATAAAATATGATTAAATAAAATCAAATCATTATGAATTAAAAAAAATAATAATAATCTATGCCATGATTTTTTGATTGCACACATTTTTTATTAATTTATTTGTATTTAATTTATTTAATTATGACTGATAAATATGCATCACATTAAGTTTATTAGGTTGCTTTTGTTAAAACTGTGTAATCAATGAGGACTAAATGATGCATATTTAAACACAGTAAAGCTACTTAAAGGGGCAGTATCTTAAATATAAAACCATGCATTCTAATCTAGAATTTAATAGCAGACTTATTTTTGTGCACAAAAACCATGCAGTAATAGAAATAGTGTTGATTTACTAGCAAACACCTTCAGCGCAGAATATCTCAAGGACATGAGCTGCTTTAAAGCGGCTGCAGGTGAATCACAAGAGTCTCATAAAGCAGTCAAACTGCAGGTCACTTCTGAAGCTAAAAGATTCCATTTAAACCTTTTTATGTGACCAAACGTGGCTCAACAGATGGAAGCGGCGCAGGGTTTATTTAATATGAGCCCCTGTGGATGTGCCAGAGCAAACGTCCATCAAACGTGCGTCACGCACCGCGGTCAGCTGTGGACAGATGTGAAGCACAGACGCTCACAACATCTCCACCCACGGGACTGAGCTTCAGCTGGACTCTCAGCACACCTGACGGATCTGTATGAGTTCACACCACAGACAAACAAGCTTTAACTCACTGACATGCTCATTTAAAAACAATAAAAAATGCATGTTTGAAGACAGGTATTTGAATGCACCTTTTCTGTAATGCATGCTTCCAGCTTCTGAATTAAATGTCATTTTGATATTTTTAAGGGGTCTAAAGTAAAAACATCCAAGTAGTAACGTTTTCCTGATATTGCAAATAGTGAACAGTTGAAATGCTAAGAATGACATGAAAAAGGATTGCCAAAATAAATAAATAAATAATAATAATAATGCGCCACGGCCAACAAGCCCAAAGTTTAAATTTGATGACAAGACAAATAATAAAATAAAATAAAATAAAATAAAATAAAATAAAATAAAATAAAATAAAATTCAATTCAATTCAATTAAAATACATTATTATTATTATTATTATTATTATTATTATTATTATTATTATAGAAAGCCTTGAAGTTGAAGGTTAATAAGTTTTATGAATAGAGAGAACAATAGTTTGATAAACAACATACAGACAGACATAAAGACAAATGGAGAAATATTATATTTCTAAAACCGTTTTCCTTTTCATCATCTCAACTTGTCTTTCACAAGTTCTTGATTATTTGTCCCGAATAAACGTTATTTATTTATTTTATCTTAAAGAAAAATGCAAAAGTGAATCAGTCTTGTTTTGAAATATTAATAATATTTAAAAAATATTCCCCAAAAAAAGTTTAAAGTGCTGCAAGCCTAAAAATTTGAAATATTAATAATATTTAAAAAATATTCCCCAAAAAAAGTTTAAAGTGCATATTATATATATATATATATTTATTATTATTATTATTATTATTATTTAAAAATGAAATAAAAACAATTAAAATATAATGATAAATACTATAAACTTTAATAATAATAATAATAATAATATTTATTATTATTATTATTATTATTATAGATATTAAATCTTGAAGGGTAACAGTCCTTATGAACAGAGAGAACAATAGATCAATAGACAGAACATACAGAGCTTGGCACAGATGTTTTAAACTAGATTCCTAAAAACAAATCCTCTTCATCTTCTTAACATCCTTTATTTGTCACTGGCCCTTTTTTCCACATTTACAATTATAATCAATTACAATAGCCTTGGTTATGACAAAAAATAATGTGCAAGGCTGTCCAGACTACATATTTTTGTTGGGTGATTTTATTGAGATTCCTGAGTTATTAATCAGAAGTTCTAGCTTGTTACTTTGTTTTATTAGACCATATTTACTCTGTATTTTTACCACAAATTCCCAATCAAGCCTTTATAGATCACTCACAGCTGAATTACAGTGCAATTAAAGCCGGCAGATGCTCTGAGTTTGTTACAGGAGCGGTACACAGCGGATGTGCGGGTCAGTCGATCATAAACCCTGCTCCTGGCTTTCACTCGCCTCCTTTAACACCAATCTCTGTGTGTTTTACTGTGAGGAGGGAGAAGATTACAGAGGAAGTGATGAATTGAAAAGTCTTTTGATTGTCCTCAAGTTAATTTGTCCTTATTGTGGGCAGAAAAGGCTGACAAAGGCAGAAGGAGCAGCAGTCGATTAGGCCTCGTATCTGTCCTGCCCGAACGATTTCCAAAGCGGCAGAGGAGGAGAAAACATCAGACACTTCCTCGCTAATCAATCCTGCAATTACTGCAGGCATCATAAAGCACTGGCGCCCGTAAAACCAGCCCTAAAACACACACACATATGCACAGTACGGCCGTTACATCTCCTATCTGACTAAACAGCACCTCCTCTTGCCAAATAATTAAAGACTGGAGCTCATGAGCGTGAATTGATGGGTCTGCAGGTGGACGTCCGCAGATCCAGCGCTGAGGGCAATTATTAAAGATGAGTGAAGACTAGTAAGTGTGAGCCCATTACATGCCAAACAAATCTCCAGAAAAATTGGAAAGCACTCGCTGGACTCAATCCCAGCGTTAAAGCGAATGTTCTCACACTGAGTCGAGTTTGAATCCTAAACCTACTGAGACCTCATGAGATCTCCGAATAAAACTAAGCTGTTTTTCTTCTTTATTCTTACTATATCAGACTATATGAGCCATAAAAGCCTGATATATCAAAAAGCACAAACGCACATATAAAACATATGCACACACACACATTTATTCTATATTATTAATATATAAGCACACACACACACACACACAACACACACACATATATTCACCCTCATGTACCAAAAGTTTGGAAACATTACTATTTTTAATGTTTTTGAAAGAAGTTTCTTCTGCTCATCAAGCCTGCATTTATTGATCAAAAATACAGAAAAAAAAAAACAGTAATATTGTGAAATATTATTACAACTTAAAAATAATAGTTTTCTATTTGAATATACTTTAAAAAAAATAATTTATTCCTGTGATGCAAAGCTGAATTTTCAGCATCATTACTCCAGCCTTCAGTGTCACATGTTACATCCAGTCTATCACATGATCATTTAGAAATCATTCTAATATTCTGATTTATTATGAGTGTTGGAAACAGTTCTGATGTCTAATATATTTGATGAATAAAAGGTTAAAAAGAACTGCATTTATTCAAAAAAAAAAAAAAAATAATCTAATAATATATATTCTAATAATATATTTTCTCTTCTATCACTTTTTTTCAATTTAACACATCCTTGCTGAATAAAAGTATTGATTTTATTTAAAAAAAAAAAAGAAAAATTGAAAAAATACTGACCCTAAAATTACTGACCAGTAGTGTATATTGTTATTACAAAATATTTATATTTTAAAAACATAGCTTCTTTTTTTTTGTTTTTTTTTTTTTTAATTTTTATTCATCAAAGTATCCTAAAAAAGTATCACATGTTCTGAAAAAAATATTAAGCAGCAGAACTGTTTCCAACTTTGATAATGAATCATCATAATAGAATGATTTCTAAAGGATCATGTGATAATGATCCTAAAAATGCAGCTTTGCATCACAGAAAAATAAATGATAATTTAAAGTATAATAAATTTAAAAACAATTATTTTAAAATTGTAATATATATCACAATATTACATTTTTTTCTGTATTTTTGATCAAATAAACGCAGGCCTGATGAGCAGAAGAGACTTATTTTTAAAAACATTAAAAATAGTAATGTTTCCAAACTTTTGGTCTGTACTGTATATTAATTTTTATTTTTTTTTAATCATAATTATTTGGGCCCAGTTTATATATATATTATTCTTATTATTATTATTATTATTTTTTTTTTCTAAAGGTTCAATAATCTGTTTCATTTAATTTTTTTTTTTAAAAATTAATAAAAATAAATCTTTTTGACTTGACATGACATCTTAAAAACACTGCAATCAACCAAACAGCAAGATGTGCTCTAGTGGTTAAAGATGTCCGTCAAAGTACTGCATCTTCTAAAAACACATCTTGAGACGTCTGGGTCCTGTTCCATTCAGCTGAGCCGCGTCTAGACGGTTTGAATACAAGAACACATCCTGAAAGCCCATAAAAGCCATGAAACACACAAATATTGATTAAAGCAGTCAATGTTTTTAGTACAAATTCAGTACATAATTTTTGTGGCAATGCTTACTGGCACAGTTCGCTTTAATATCACTGCCTGCTGCTCTGAACAGACTTTGCGTCATCTGTGATGCCTGAAAACACTGTAAATAGGTAATGGCAGGTACTTTGTATTCCCATTTATTGACTTACAGTTGCCAAAAATATAACTTCAGGGTTTTTTGTTCTTAAAAAAACAAGCAAGCCCAACTCAGGTGGCAAAAAGTAAGGCAAAAGTAGCATAATTACTTTCCATAAAAAGTAATGCAATAAGGTCATTTTTAATAGAGTAACACAGTTTTGCAATGCACTACTTTTAAAAGCAATGCATTACAATTGGTTACTTACAACAATTTTTGTCATGTAATTTGGAATCAGTAATGGATTACAATTAGTTAGTAATCTACCCAGCACTGGCGATCATCTGAACTCCATCTGCAGATTTACTAGAGTACATAAAGATCTGTGCACATCATATCTCCAAGACATTAAAGTGATTTGCTCCCAAAACTCTGAAGAACTACATGAGGATTCAGAGCTTCACTCGCTCATCATCTGCAGTCGACTTCTGTTCAGACACTTATAAATTCCAGCAGCGGAAACCCAAGAGTTCAATTACAGTGTGTTTGTGTGATTGTTCCTCAGCGTTATTGTTCAGTCTAGACTCATTCAGAGAGAAATAAGCAGCTCTATCTGCTTCTCGCACCGTTCACTGTGTCTGTTCGCTCTCTCTGTCGTATGGGCAAAAACAGAAGCTCGGAAGATAAAAATAAATTATGTTTCTCTGCTCTGCTAAAGCCTGTAAATAATTAATTGGTTTGTTTCAGAAGAGGATGGGAATGCACGTCAAAATGCAACAACTGTCCTGGAGGCTGTGATCCTGTTGTGTTGTTTTAACACTGAAATGCTAATCTTTTTAAATGCTGTTCTGAAAGGACTTCTTCTAAACCAGGCAGGAATAAAACACCCTAGAAACCATCCAGAACACCCTAGCAACTACCCAGACCCCACTAGCAACCACCCAGAATATCCCAGCAAACACCTAGAAACCACTAAGAACACCCTAATAACCACTAAGAACACCCTAGCAACTACCCAGACCACCCTAGCAACCACCCAGAATAGCCCACCAAACACCTAGAAACCACTTAGAACAACCTAATAACCACTAAGAACACGCTAGCAACCACCCAGACCACCCTAGCAACCACCCAGAATTTCCCAGCAAACACCTAGAAACCACTAAGAACACCCTAATAACCACTAAGAACACCCTACCTAGACACCCTAGCAATACCACCCAGAATAGCCCACCAAACACCTAGAAACCACTTAGAACAACCTAATAACCACTAAGAACACGCTAGCAACCACATAGCGACCACTCAGAACACCCCAAGAAACACCCAGAAAACCTAGCAACAACTCAAATCACCCCTGCAACCACCTAGCAACAACTCAGAATACCATAGCAACCAGATAGAAACCACTCAGAAAACCCTGACAAACACTTAGAACACCCTAGCAATGGCCCAGTACAGCCTAGTAACCATCTAGATAGCACCCATAACACCCTAGCAACCACCTAGAACAACCCCATCAACCACTCCGTAGCCACTCAGAAGACTCTAGCAATTACCCAGAACACCCTAGAAACCACCTATCAACAAGTCAAAACAACCTAATAACCACTCAGAACACCCAGAACAACCCAGCAGACACATAGAAACCACTTAGAACATCCTGGCAACCACTAAGAACACCCTAGCAAACCATGGCAACCACTCAAATCACCTCACCAGCTACACCAACTCAGAATACCTAGCAACGACTAGAAACCACTCTGCAACACACCTGGCAACAACTTAGAACACCCCTAGCAATGACCTAGTACTCAGAATACCATTGCAACCATAGAAACTACTCAGCACCCCACTTAACACCCTAGGCAATGGCCCACCTAGTAACCACCTAGCAAGCAACCATAGCAACCTTAGAAATACCATAGCCACTCAGAAGACCCTAGCAATTACCCAGAACACCCTAGAAACCACCTAGCAAACAAGTCAAAGCACCCACCTACTATAAACCACTCTAGCAACCACCCAGAACAGCCCAGCAAACACCTAGAAACCACTTAGAACAACCTAATAACCACTAAGAACACGCTAGCAACCACTTAGCGACCACTCAGAACACCCCAAGAAACACCCAGAAAACCTAGCAACCACTCAGAACACCATAGCAACCAAATAGAAACCACTCAGAACACCCTGGCAACCACTTAGAACACCCTAGCAACCACCCAGAACACCCTAGCTAGCTCAGAACACCCTGGCAACCAGCAACTCAAAACACCCTAACAGCTGTCAAGAACACCCTAGCTACCACATGGCGACCACGCAGAACACCTCAAGAAACACCCGGCAACCACCAAGAACACCCCTGCAACCACCTAGCAACAACTCAGAATACCATTGCAACCAAATATAAACCACTCTGGCACTTAGAACACCCTAGCAATGACCCAGTACAGCCTAGTAACCTCCTAGCAAGCAACCATCTAGCAACCACTTGGAAATACTCAGTAGCCACTTAGAAGATCCTAGCAATTACCCAGAACACCCTAGAAACCACCTATCAACAAGTCAAAAAAACCTAGCAACCATCCAGAACACCCTAGCAACTACCCAAAACACTCTAGCAACCACCCAGAACAACCCAGCAAACACCTAGAAATCACTAAGAACATGCTAGCAACCACTAAGAACATGCTAGCAACCACTTAGCGACCACTCAGAACACCCCAAGAAACACCCAGAAAACCTAGCAACAACTCAGAACACCATAGCAACCGAATAGAAACCACTTAGAACACCCTAGCTAGCATTCAAAATACCCTTGAGACACTTAGCAACTCAAAACACCCTAACAGCTGTCAAGAACACCCTAGCAACCACTCAAAACACCCTCACAACCACACAGCAACCACTCAGAACACCCTAACAACCACCTAGCAAGCAACACCACAGCATCATGGTGGGAAGCATCTCTCCTATGTCAGAGTCTATTATCTAAACAGAGTCGTCTAAACATAATTTTTAGCAGGCAAAGGTTTACGGTGCTGTTTGACGCCCACTCATAAATAAACATAGCGCTGCTCAAATGGCCACCGTGACACATCGCACAGGGAATCACAGATTTCACAGCGTTTCGTAAATCCCATATTATTAACGCTTATGAAACATGTGATGACAGATGCGTTAGTCACGTCGCGAGTCACAGCAACGGCTAAATGAGCAAACTATTATGAGCCATCCAAGAAAAAGAGCGGCTGGCATGAGGAAGAAGTTTCAGAAGCGTGAGTGAGTGAGTGAGTGAGTGAGTGAGAGACGATATTAATATCCTCCATCTGAAAGTGACTAGTAGATAAGTGCATGTGACGTGCTGTAATAGCTCAAGAGAAAGTCTCAGCGCTAATTAGGACGTGCGGTTTGATGTTTGCTTCAAATCAAATCCCACAGACGCACCAGTGTCCTCTCCAATAACATCACACAACGCTCTTCAGCCAGACACATGCTGGCTAATTTGATTTAACGCTGGAGTTTTAGAAGTGAATAAACATGCTCATTCATTACCATCATCTTACGTGTTGCTCTTGCCTATTGCACATGCTTAAAGTGCTTAAAGTAACCCAAAAATGAAAATCTGTTGTTAATTTACTCTCCCTTAAGATGTATGTGACTTTTTTCTTCAGTATAACAGTAAAGAAGTTTTTTGCTGAAAATGTAGTCCTTGGTGATTCATAAAATTCAAGTCAATGGCTACCGGCACTTTAAGAGTCAAAAAAGCACATACAGGCAACATGAAATTAATCCCCGTGCCTACTGACGATATACTGAGATCTTATGAGGCTAAACAATCAGCCTGTGCAAGAAACTGAACATTATTTATAATATTATTATCCGATTCTTTTCTGTGAACTGGTTCTTTCGGAGAGTTCATTTCATTGAACTGGTTCAATTCACTAGCTTGTTTACGCATAAGCAATTATATTATTAAAGCACCCAATAATGATGTGGAATGCGGATGTTTTAAATGTCTAAAGCATATAAAGTGAATAAACTAGTCTTCATCAACTCAAAAACTATAAAAACGTTCATTTGGCCCCTTCATTCAAATGCTCGGTTCATGCATGCGCATATCAGGACTCATTGGTCTTCGGTCTGAGTTGAACTGTCGGAGGAACTGGAGTGCTGAATCAGTTCATTCTTTATAGGATCACATACGCCGTTATGTTGGCCGAAAGTGAGTAATGATTGAGTAACTTGTAAATCTGTGCTGCTTGAGCTGCGAACAGTTTCAGACGGTTCAGTCCGATCTGGTGAACCGGTTCAAAAGATATAAGATATTGAATAAATTATATAAATATGGTATCAGAGGTGTGGCACACCAATGGGTTACCAGCTATTTAAAAAACAGAAGTCAGTTTGTTGAAATTGACAACATAAAGTCTAATAATTGTAACATATCTTGTGGGGTACCACAAGGATCGGTCCTAGGACCTATACTTTTTCTTCTATATGTAAATGACATTGTGTCTGTGTCTCAGTTACTTAGGTGCATTCTGTTTGCGGATGACACCACTTTATTCTATTCAGGAAAAAATATAAAAGATGTCCTACAAATCGTAGAGAATGAATTTCAGAAAATTATGAAGTGGTTCAATGCCAATAGATTGTCCCTAAATATTAGCAAAACCAAATTTTTGATATTTTGTAGTAAAAAAAAATATGTGTTGAAAATTGACTGTTTATTAATGGATTAGAAATTGAAAGGGCACATGAGATTAAGTTTCTAGGTATTATAATTGACGAACATTTGACATGGAAATTACATATTGATAATATTAAAGTAAAGGTATCCCAAATAATAGGTGTGCTGCATAAAGTTAAAGATTCACTAAATAAGAATGCATTGTTTTTGTTGTATAACTCATTGATTATTCCATATCTGACCTATGGTATTGAAGTGTGGGGAAGTGCCTGTAAAACATA
Organism: Cyprinus carpio; assembly: GCF_018340385.1. NCBI lineage: Eukaryota > Metazoa > Chordata > Actinopteri > Cypriniformes > Cyprinidae > Cyprinus > Cyprinus carpio. Next base: position 27,460,110 of record NC_056584.1, on the reverse strand, counting down.
CATTAATCCAAATTTTACTCTTACAGAAAAGAGCGATTAGAGTTACCAGTGGAAGTGGATACAGAGATCCAACTAATTCTTTATTCATACAACTAAAAACTCTGAAATTTAAAAACAGATTCACCAAGAGGAAAAGTAGATATGAACTAAAAGGTACTGAGGTTTTTACAAAACCCAGGTTCCAAACGGTTGTAAAGGAAAAATGTGTCACAATCAAAGGAGTCAGTTTGTGGAACAGTCTTGATTGTAAAATTTTAACTTCTAAGTCCATTTATGTGTTTAAGAAGTATGTTAAATATCACTGTTGCAGAAATATAATACTGCGGAGTAGCAGATCATCTTTATTGATGTAATTTTGTGTTTTGATGCCTTAGAGAAAGAGACGGCTGCATAAGACAGCTTAAATGAACTGGAACTGTAAATTTTGTTGTTGATAGGGGGCAGACATTATACGTTTTTTACTTATTTCTGCTCCTTTTCATTCATGTTAAATGCTGTTGTTGCATTTGTTTTTAAATGAATGAAATAAATATTAAAAAAAAAAAAGATTCATTTGTGAACCGGGCATCACTCCGGACCATTTGCCTGAGGCTCTGGATTACAGTTGATAATGTTGTAAATAATGTTCAGTTTCTTGCACAGAACTATTGTTTCGCTTCATAGGACCTCAGTATATCACCAGGAGTCACAAGTATTAATTTTGTGCTGCCTGTATGTGCTTTTTTTACTTACAAAGTGATGGTATCCATTGACTTGCATTATATGAATAACCAAGAACCATGTTTTCAGATAAAATCTTATTTACTGTATTATTGACAGAAAAAAGGCATCTACATCTTGAATGGCCTGAGGGTGTGTAAATTAACAGCAGATTTTTGTTTTTGGGTGAACTATCCCTTTAAAGTTTTCCACATGAGAATCACATTAAATAATTACAAATTCATAGAGATCAAAAACTTTAAAGGACAAGTCATCATTTACTTACAGAAGTTGAGTTCCAGAGGTCAACAGAGGAACTTAAGTCATCTGTAATCTTGTCTCGACATCCATCCCACTCAACTAAAGGTTGATTCAAGGAAACCGTTCTTGAAGTTAGCCAACCGTAACTGCTCTGAATTAAAGAGCATCCGTTAAATGAATAATAATATTGTGTCCTCTGATTCGATGTAACTGTACAGGCCAAAGTGCCGGAGCACGTCCTCATTTATCATCCTTCAAACTACAGAAGATTGCATTAAAAATGACATTTCAATACAAACAAGCTTAAATCTGGATATATCTACTATAGCCTGCAGACTTTGAGAATGTTTTTTTAAATTCCAGATTTTTAATTGAATTTGAATTGAGCAAACTTGATGCAGAACTGCAACTTGAATTTATGGAAAAACAAGTAAAATTGAAAGACATACCTAAAAATCTATTCTAAAAAGCTAATTCAGTCAAAACAAACTCTGAATGTTGATTTGATAATGCTTTGTTTAAAATAGATGGATGGATGGAATGATAGAATGATAGATAGATGGAATGATAGAATAACAGATGGATGGATGATGGATGGATGGATGGATGGATGGATGGATGGAATGATAGAATGACAGATGGAATGATGACAGATTGGTTGGATGGGTGGATGGATGGATGGATGGATGGAAAGACAGATGGATGGATGGATGGATAGATGGATGGATGGATGGAATGACAGATGGATGTATGGATGGATGGATCGATTGATCGATGAAATGATAGAATGACAGATGGATAGATGGAATGATATAATGATGGATGGATGGATGGATGGATGGAATGGCAGATGGATGGATGGATGGAATGACAGATGGATGTATGGATCGATGGATCGATGGATCGATCGATGTAATGATAGAATGACAGATGGCTAGATGGAATGATATACAGACAGATGGATGGACAGACAGACAGATGGATGGATGGATGAATGGATGGATGGATGGATGGATCAATCGATGGAATGATAGAATGACAGATGGATAGATGGAATGATATAATGATGGATGGATGGAAGGATGGATGGAATGAATGAGGATGGATGGATAATATGGATGGATGAATGGATGGAATCGATGGAATGATAGAATGACAGATGATAGATGGAATGATATAATGATGGATAGATGGATGGATGGAATAATAGAATGACAGATGAATGGAATAATATAATGATGGATGAATGGATGGATGGATGGATGGATGGATGGATGGATGGAATGATCGATGAAATGATGATAGGATGACAGATGGGATGGATGGATATATATGATGGATGAATGGATGGATGGATGGATGGAATGATAGAATGACAGATGGATGGAATAATATAATGATGGATGGATGGATGGATGGATGGATGGATGGATGGATGGAATGATAGAATGACAGATGGATGGAATAATATAATGATGGATGGATGGATGGATGGATGGAATGATAGAATGACAGATGGATGGAATAATGGAATGGATGGATGGATGGAAGATGGATGTACAGTATGGATCGATTGATCGATAAGATGCATGGATGCATGGATAGAATGATAGAATGACAGATGGATAGATGGAATGATATAATGATGGATGGATGGAAGGATGGATGGATGGATGATGGATCGATCAATCGATGGAATGATAGAATGACAGATGATAGATGGAATGATATAATGATGGATGGATGGAATGACAGATGGATGAATGGATGGATGGATGGATGGATGGATCCATAGATGGAATGATAATGGATGGATGGATGGATGGAATGATAGAATGATGGATGGATGGATGGAATGACAGATGGATGGAATAATATAATGATGGATGGATGGATGGATGGATGGATGGAATGATAGAATGACAGATGGATGGAATAATATAATGATGGATGGATGGATGGATGGATGGATGGATGGATGGAATGATAGAATAACAGATGGATGGAATAATATATTGATGGATGGATGGATGGATGGATGGATGGATGGATGGATGGAATGATGGATGGAATGACAGAATGGATGGATGGAATAATAGAATGATGGATGGATGGATGGATGGATGGAAGGATGGATGGATAGAATGACAGATGGATGGAATAATATAATGATGGATGAATGGATGGATGGATGGATGGATTGATGGAGTTGGATGTAATAATGGATGGATGGATGGATGGATGGATGGAATGACATATGGATGGAATAATATAATGATGGATGGATGGATGGAATGATAGAATGAATGGTTGGTTGGATAATGATGGATGATGGATGGATGGATGGATGGATGGATGGATGGATGGATGGAATGATAGAATGACAGATGGATGGAATAATATAATGATGGATGGATGGATGGAATGACAGATGGATGGAATAATATAATGATGGATGGATGGATGGATGCTTGTTGTTTTCAGTAAAGTGTACTGCACAGAAGAACACCACTGAACTACACCGGCACAGAACAGAGAAGACATGCTGGTGCAGGCCATCACTGAATCATGAGATCATTCCAAACTATGGGCATGTATTAGGAACTTTTTTTTTTTTAACGAACTACACAGAGATGTTTCAGCAGTGTCTTTTCGAAGGTCCCTTAACAGTTTTAGTGAAGTTTAATATAGAGTAATCAGTCACATGCTGTACTTCTGGGAAACAATGATCAAGAAAACTAAATGAGTTCAGGGAAAAATAAAACGCTACAAAAAGCTGATTGCATCCGTCCAACTGCATATTAAACGCTCTCTCTTCAACTAATTTAAAAAACATTACAGCAGGCGTAAAATTAACATTATGTGCAATTTAGTTTCTTCTCTAGCCAACAGAAATGTAATTACTGGGCTTTGTCTTATCATGTCTTATCAAACAGGTCATGCAGAAAACCAGATCCAGCTTATTTTGCTCGATCTATAAAATGGTACTTAATTTCCATCTTCATCAGAATGCACAGACGCTTCCTCCAGTGAAAAAGTGCATCTCCTGTTGTCTCACATCAAAATCCAGCCACATATTTGTTTAGAGCTGTTTAAAGGCTGCTTGATCTGTGCAGATTTCTCTCCTTATTCACACCAGAACACTTTTTCACTGGAGGATTATAGAGTCGTATTTTAGTTAAAAATGTCTTGATGCTGGATTTGTTTCATCTTTTGTCTTCTCCAGATGTTAACTGATGGACTGGAGTGCTGTGGATTGCCTGTGGATTATTGTGATGTTTTTATCAGCTGTTTGGACTCTCATTTTGAAGGCACCCATTCACTGCAGAGCAAGTGATGCAATGCTACATTTCTCCAAATCTGATGAAGAAACAAACTCATCCTAATCTCAGATGACCTGTTTATTTCAAATTCATCAAATGTTAATTTCTGTCTGAACTATTCCTTAAACTTTGGCAAACTAGTTCTACCTCAAAAGTGCAGCTGGCACCTTAAATAAGTACAATTTTGGACCCAGACTTCTGGAAGATGCAGCCAGTCAGACAAGAAGTGCAGATTTTGGGATACCCATCATGCATCACATGGTCATAGAGCAAATGTGGGCGTTTGTGAGCCCAACGCTGCTATTCATCCAATTCACCTGTGCAGCGAAACACGATCCAGAGACATCTTTAAAGAGTTTTTCCAGCAATAAACACGAGTCTTTTCATCTGATCTCTTGCCCCGAGAACGAGAGAGAGAGACAGAGAGAGAGAGAGAGAGAGAGAGAGGAACACAAGTCTGTGAAACCAGATCTTCAGCCATTTCCTGTTCCTGTCGCCACAATCACCAAGACAATTAATACTACATGACACGAGCGTAGGCCAGAATCCCGGCTCTGATCAATAAAACATCCATCACCTCCTCAATCTGCTCTCCTTACAGCCCATCTTTGGGTCCCTAAGGATTGTGGCCTTTTCCCTCAATTCACCTAATTTCATAACCCCCGCGTCTCTCAGGTAGTGGGTTGGAGGACAAACGCTCACGAGAATTCAATTTGAATGACAAAAGCATGTACGAGGACTGATGCTATAAATACATCGCTGTCTCTGAGTGTCATGATGACTCTGTTGGGTTTGTGAGGCACAAGGAGCTGATATGAAGTGCTGAGGGAGACGAGAATGAAATACAGAGAGAGAAATAATCACACTGTAAGCCTGAAATAAGAGAAATGGCAAAAGATGAACACATTCTTGCATTAAAGCAGATTTAGGTAGTTAAATCCTGTGGCGTGATATGCTAAACTCCATCCAAAAGCATTCAAGATACACAGTTTATCAGCTCATGCATTCCCTGGGAATCGAACTCATGAAGTTGGCATTGCTAGCACCATGCTCTATTGATTGAGCTACAGGAATGCATTGAATAATTGTAGTTTTGAGAATCAGTTTGGATAAAATCACCTTGGATTTTGAAGTGTTTACCAAATGCATAAATGCAAATACCAAACACATTTTTCCTTGCACATCCATATGCATTTTAACCTAAAATCTAGGTTTGTAGACACTATTCACTTGCACATATTTGCATATTGCCCTGTAGTTGCTCTGAGGAGTCATTCATTTTTTTGTTATTATTTAGCATTAAGTGTTTAAATAAATATTCTACAGTATAAGCAATAGCTAAAAAATACTTAGCACATTCCTGTATCAAGCTACAAAAAAAAAAAAAAAAAGAGAAATGCAATGCAATGTAAGTAACCGTGGATAAAAGCATCTGCTGCATACATACATGCATTCAAAGAAGTCTCTGAAATTATGCTAATTTTGAGTTTATACAATAAGAATAAGCCTAAACATGTCACTTTGGATAAAAGCATCTGCCAAATGAATTAATGTAAATGGCAAAAACACAATTTTCATTGCACATACATTTGCATTTTAGTCTAAACTCTTGGTATTGACTGAAAGAAAGACTGTGGACAAGTTAAGGGTTAACTAGACACCTGGACACGCATGTTGCAATGCCATTGCTTTAAGGAATCATTCTTGTCACAAGTTACATGTCAAAATTGTATTATATATGATTAGGTGTTAAATCAACAACCTTAAAACAAGCAACAATTATCAAATACTTAGCAAATTTAAAAACAAGAAATGCAATGCAATCACTTCGGAAAAGCATCTGCCAAATGCATAAATGCAAATGCAAAATACACATTTTCCTTGCATATTCATATTCATTGTACTCTAAAATAAAATAAAAAATACACTTGTGGACATGCTTTGTGTCAACTACTCACCTGCACATACATGCAGCTGCTAAATAATATTTTCTAATAATTATCAAACACCACTTAATACAAAACGAGTCACTAAGAATAAAAGCAAATGCCAAATACACAACTGCATGCATTCAGTGAAGTCTCAAACGATGCTAATTTTGAGTTTATAAAAGCTGCATTCAGTATAAAACAAATCACTTTGGATAAAAGTGTCTGCAAAAAAATGCACAAATGCAAATACCCAATACACATTTTTCCTAGCACATTCATATGCATTTCAATCTAACAACTTTGTTTCAATGTTCGGACATGCTTTGTGTCAACTACACACCTGCAGATGCTAAATAAACATATGCAATAAGGACCAAATACTTAGCAAATACCACTTAATACAAAAACAAGTCACTTCGGATAAAAGCAATACATAAATGCATACAATGAAGTCTCTTAAATTAATTTTCAGCTGCAGAATAAGCATAAAACAAGTCACTTTGGATAAAAGCATCTGCCAAATGCATTAAATGCCAAATACACATTTTTCCTTGCATGTTCATATGCATTTTAATCTAAAATCTTTTAAAACGTTTGTTTTTGATGTATTGAGTACCTTGCAAACACAGTGTATGTCGTCTCTTCTTGTGCACAACAACCTGTTTTCACATTTCAACTGGATTCAATGCACGCAAACACAAAACACACACACACTATAATAGGAAGAGATTTGGATGACTCAGAACACATGACCCACACACACACACACACACACCAGTTTAACAGCCCATCCGTCTTGAATGCTCCGCCGCTCGTGTACCATCCATTCAACACCATCTCCTCTCCTCCTTCTGCTCCTATTACCCCTCCCTAATTGTTTTTCTGACCTTCAAGGAGTAAAACTCTGCAAAATGACTGAGGCTTGTAATGAACATCCGTGCGCTCTTAGAACGCGTTTATCTGTGTGTGTCGATCTCTGGTTTCAGGCTGATTCGAGGGTCACGTCGAGTATCTGTTATGGCTGTATAAGCTTCCGCTCAGCTGATTTTGCACAGATGAATATGAGGAATCTATCAGACGATAAATGGAGAACACATGAGTGTAATAGATGTCACGGCGAGCTCGGCTGATAACACTCATCCTCCAGCCAGGATGGCTTTCTCACTTTCTCTATTGACAAATCAAACATGCTCAAACTGATCTTGATATTTCATGACTCTCTGGAGACTAAAAAGGCATCTGAGCTAGAGCTGAGATGCTGCAATATCATTCTGAGCTGTACTATACTCAAAAAAAAAAAAAAAGAAAAAAACCTTTTGGGGCTATATATAAGTTTTATGCATTATGATTTATTCATATCAGATTTACATACATTTGGATTACACAGGTTTAACAGACTAATAAACTTAATGTGATACATATTTGCCAGTCATACAGAAATGAAAATGTTTATTAACTATTTAATTTTTTTTTTTTTTAAAATGTTTTTATTTAAATTGCTTTGAAAAAAGCATAAATCTATGGAAGCTACAGAATTAAATAAATAAAAATACATAAAGTAATAGCAATCTTTTATCTTTCAGTTCAGACTTTTTTCTTCACAGTTCTGAATTTATTTCTCAGAAAACTTTTTTTCTCACAATTCTGAGATTAGAGAAAACTTGGCTTTTGAAACATATATATATATAATGTATAAACATTATAATATTAATTATATATACCATTATGTTGTCCCAAAATCTGTATGCACTGTTAAATAAATAATAAATAAATATAATAATAATAATAATAATAATAATAATAATAATGTACTGGAAATTATATGACATTAATTTTAAGGAATTTTATTTAATTTCCATTAACTATAAAACACAATGCAATGCAGTGCGAAATTCAGAATACAAGTAAAACAACCTGTAAAAAAAAAAAAATTAACAATATGGAAAAATCCTTCATATTAATACAGTACACTGTGCCTTATTTTTACAAATTTTTTAAGAGTGTGACTTTCTTTCTTTCTTCTGCAAAACACACACAAAAAAGATATTCTAAAGAACCAAGCAACACTGAACTCTGTATGGACAGCGAAAAACATTGAGGTAGTCTTAAAATATCTTCTTTGGTGTTCCACAGACAAAATCAAAGTTACACAGGTTTTCAACTGAATAAGGGCGAGTAAATGATGACAGAATTATGATTTTGAGGTGAACTGTCTTATTTAAGCATACTGATATCCGTCCTCGTGTGACAGAGTTTACGCCGCTTGTGTAATTAAAGACTGGTGCGGTTATTACTGAATATAATGAGACATTTTTCTTCATTTATGCACTTTACAGGAGCATCTACTGTATACAGATGCATTGAAACGAGCAGAGAAACAGCGCTGATTAAAGCCGTTATATCTCTAACTGAATCCAGCAAACCTGATGCAGACACATACTGTACGTGAATCCATATGCATGTGTGAGATTAATTACCTTTGCAGATGCATAAATCATTAATATCATGATAAAAGAGATTAAAATGAATTGTGAATAATATCATGATTTTATGTCATTAATATAATGATAAAACAGATTAGAATGAATGATGATTAATATAATTATTATATGTGATTGATTTGTATGATAATAAAGATTATTATTTTGATTTTTTTTTTGATGATTTGTTTTATTTTTTTTTTTATTGATGATAGGTGTTTTTTTTGATTTATTTATTACATATGTTTGATTTTTTTTTTGTTTTTGTTTAATACCATGATAAAACAGATTAGAATTATTTCATATAATTTGAGTTAAAGCATTCATTTCCTTTTCAAGACAAATAAAAACTTTATTTATAGATGTGTGTGTGTGTGTGTGTTTATTTGATTTAATTTGTTTTTTTGCTTTTATTTACTTTTAAAAACTTTTTTTATTTTCAAGACAAATAAAAACTTTATTTATAGATGTGTGTGTGTGTGTGTGTAACCTATAAAAAGATAATTGTTTTAGATAAGATGAAGAATCTGTGGATGAAGTTCTGTGTAATTACTGAAGCTGACACGCAGTGCTTTATTCCTCTCATGCTGCAGATGTATAGCTATTTATTAGGGTTCATGTGATGACTGAGAGTGACCACAGGTGTGTATCGGCCGGGCGCTTGTGTTTCAGAGCTTGACCTTGCGTGTGGAAGCACTAAAGACTGTCAGAGTCTGGAGCAGGAAGAGGCCCAGCGGTCCTCAGAGGCTTATTGTTGATGAGCCGCCGTTTTTTATCTCCTCTGTGTTCACTGGGACGGCTTCAGTAATCACTCAAAACACTACAAAGAGGCGGTCGTCTCCTCTACTGTGACCCCTGTGATAGCGCCACCAAATCCCTCGTGATGGAGCGTCCAGAGCGCTGCAAGACAAATAATGAGCACAGCTTCCTGTCGAGGACAGGAAATAGGTGACGGGTTGGACTTGGAGGGGTAGCTAATATATAACATTGAAATATTTTTCAGTCTCTCGTAATATACAAAAGTATAAAAATGAAAATAAATGAATAAATAAATATTTATTTATTTTATAAAGCCTTTAATAATTTAGATCTTTTATTTCTTAATATCATTACAAATAAATGCATAAAAATAAAAATAAATAAAATAACAATAAAATAAAATATTATACTTTCACAATAAATATACATATACTGTATAGAATTTATTTATTTTATAAAGCCTTTAATTATTTAGATTTTTATTTATTAATATAATATAAAATAAATAAATCAAATAAAAATATATAATTTATTTATTTTATAATATATCGATAATATTTAAATAATAAATATAAATATATATATATATATATATATATATATATATATATATATATATATATATATATATATATAAAATAACTAACTAAATATATAAATATAAATATATTAAATTATTTATTAAATAATTCAATACAAATTAAATAAATAGCTAAAACATATTTAAACAATTTGCAGGTTGATTACATTTAAAAACCATTTAAATAAATACAATATATTAAAAAATAATAAAAACGAAAGCATAATGTTTAAAGCTACAGTGCCTACATTTTTCCTCTTTTTGAAACCTTATTTACAGCATGATCTTCTTTACGTGGGTTGTATGTGTGGGCTGTCAGTCAACAGCGTTATCTGCAGATTTCAATTTATGTACAGTCTAATCTCTAATTGTCATACCATTGGAATGTCAATGAAATAAATTGTTCTTTTAACCTCAATTTAATGTTCCTTAGAACTCCTTCTCTTTGAAATACAAATCTTTTGTAAGTACAGTGTAATCCCACGTATCTGTGATCAAATGCACATTTAAAACTGCAATTTAATCTAATTTCAGTCACTTACATGAGTTTCATTACCATCATGCACGGTTTAAGACTCTATTCTCAGAAAGACAAGTTTAATTATTCAAACTGCAATATAATCTAATTTCAGTCACACGATACCTTCATTCTGTTTACAGACGTACTCTATTCTCAGAAAGACAAGTTTAATTATTCCAGAAAACATTATTATAAGCTTACTGTTGTGAATCAGCATAAGGTAAGGAGATCGATTTGAACACTGATTGGTTATGAACTTGGCTCAATAATTGATTTTGGATCATTTTCAACCAAAAAAGTTATGGAATGCAGCTTTAAATAAATTTTTTGGATGATACGCAAAAACAAAAATAAATCAATAAATAAGAGAATATTTGACTGCTTTGAATTTTATTCAAAAGCATCAATAAATAAATAAATCATAATATCAAAATATTTTCCAGTCTTTGATTTTATATGTTTTTTTCTAAATATTTTCAATTTTTAAGTTATTAAAAAGCATACAAATTTAAATTAATAAATTAATTAAATAATTAAATAATTAAATAATAATTTCTAAATCTATAATAATAATAATAAATCTTTTCAAGACTTTTGTGATATATTCAAAAACATAAAAAATAAACAAAATCTAAATAACTAAATGACTAACAAACTAATAACTAATAACTAAATCAATAAATCAATATTTTCTAGTTTTTAATGTTATTCAAAAGCATTAAAATTAAAATAAATGAATAATAGCTAAAACATCTAAATATTCCCAGTCTTGGATTACATTTAAAATAACTAAATAAATATTTTTAAAATATTTTTTTCATCTTTTCCAGTCTTTTATGATATTTAAAAACATTTTTAAAAAATAAATAAATAATAAATAAATAAATAAATAAATAACCAACAAAATAACTAACTAACTTTTTAGTTTTAAATAAACCCGGTTTTTGATGATATTCAGAAACATAAATAAATGCAAGAACAGAATGCAGTGTTTGTGCTCCATACACGATTCTTCAAATCACTACTAAATGATGCACTATTTTTATCCTGCTGGACCAGAAAACAGCTGAAGGATGAGCCACATCTACAGAGCAGAGGATCACAGAAAACAAGCTCTTTCATAAACACTCGAGATGCTGACGAACACAAATCACTGAAAGCATGCTTCAAAAGACCTGATTCCTAATGAATCAAACCACTTTAGCTACTAAAGTTTAAATCAGAGACTCCATTAAAATATCTGCTGCTGTGGCAGAAGGAGAGCAAAGTGAGTCTACCAGCACAAAAACATTATACATATCATGAACATCTAAAACACTGACCAGAGCGACGGATGCTCCAGTAACACATGATCAGCTCTGTACACGGTGAGGTTTGCTCCAGTATCAGCTCTCACAGGTGCGAATGTGCTGCGATGCAGGTGATAATGTGTGTGTGTAATACTCAACGGTACCGTAGTATAATGTCAGACTAAATTAAACCACATTCCCCGCTCGCCTCATTGTCTCTCCTTATGGAGGAGACTCCTTCCCAAAATCATCTCACACTCGCTGTCATCACACCAGCTGGGAATGTTCAAAAGTGTGGCTCCCAAAAGCCCAATGCAATTGCCCTCTTATTGTCCATCCATACACCACTTCAACGTCTGAGTGTGTGTGTGTGTGTGTGTGTGTGTGTGTGTGTGTGTGTGTGTGTGTGTGTCTAGACAGCATTGTAAGACATCAGACGCATTTAACCTACAACTTCAAAGACAAATTATGCATCAACTATACAAACATATGTTTTAATTCTGAATTCATTAAATACTGAAATGCATTGATAAAAAAATAATTCAATCTAATTACAAATAAACACATTTGCTCAATATCTGTGTGAACTTTTTCCTATTTGTGTGAAACTGGTGGCAATTTGGGTTTATAAGTATAGTTAAAAAAAACAATATCTAAATATTTTCCAGAAATTAATTAATTGATTGATTGATTAATTAATTCATTAATTAAAAAATAAAATAATAAAAGAAAGTAATAATAATGAATGATATACATATAATTTGTTTTAATTAGTTGTTGTTTTAATTTAATTAATTTGTATTTAATGCTTTTGAAATAAGTAAAAAATTTAAAAAACTAATAAAATTGTTAAATATTACTATAATTTGGAAGAAGTATTTTCTACTTTAATATATAATTTTTTTTAAATGTAATATTTTTTCTAAGATTAATATAATTTATATAATTAATTTTATATATAATTTACTTTGCATTAAAAAAATTATATTGTGGAATATTTTTATAATTTAAAAATCAATGTTTTTTAATATATTTTAAAATATATTGATGCATTGATGCAAATACCATTTGTAAAATTATAAATGTCTTTACTGTCATTTTTGAACAATTTAATACATAATTGCTGAATATTTTTTTTTTTTATTAAAAACTAATTTATATATATAAAAAAGACACCAAACTTTTATATATGCGTCAACCACCCCAATATATATTTTATCACTGTATATAATAACTTAAAATTACTGATAAAAATATTATATATATAAAACTAAATAAAAAACAATTTTACCCAATATTTGTGTGAACAGATGCAGAGGTCAAACCGGAGCCAATGTGAGAAATGTTTTGTCAATCACACAGAGCTGTCGCTTATGCAGAGCTGAAATCAGTCACATCTGAGGTTTTCCTTCAGTTAAGGTGTTGTTTTATAAAGAAGCAACGTATGTAGACAGCGGCGTTTGGAGAAGAGCTGGTTAGAAATGTGCAGAAAATGTGGGATTATGAGCTGAAATAAGAGCACGTGAGACGGATCAGTAACAGTCTGCACCTCCTGCTGTGATTGTGTGATGCTGATCCTGAAATAAAACACACTTTACACCTTGCTTTCCTCTCTCACGTTCAGTACGGTTGTGAAGGCAGGCAGACGCTCACAGAAACAAAACAATCTTGACTTCATCCGATTATAAACATCATCCAGACCCGCGATCTCACCACTAACACGGGCCAGAACCGCAGGACCAATAAAAGCTGAGTGTGATACAGAAACACATCCAAACCTGCTGCAGAAGAAACCAAAATCTCTGAGATTCAATACAGAGCACATGCAGACTTCTGAAGTCTCAGCTTCACTGCAGTTAAACAACATTTTACAACAGGATCAGTGTACTTGAGATTTATTCAGGGAATATATCATTAACCCCATGCAGAGTTACTAAAACTAAAACATGTTTGTTAAAATATAAATATTAACAATAAAATATTATAAGCATGAAAATTACTTCCTGGAAATAAATATAAAACTAAAACTGATACTGAGCTGTCACTAAAACTGAAATAAAAATAAACTGAACCTAAAAAGTAACATTTAAAAAGAATTTAAAGTAATAACAATGAAAGAAGCACATATCAAAATGACAGAAAAATTTAACTAAAATTTAAAAGAAAACTAATAATATAAAAAATATAAGCTAATTGATATTTTAATAAAATTATAATAGTATAAAAATAATATTAAAATAACTTAGCCTGACATATGAAATAATTTACAAAAAAAATTGAAACTGTTTATTGAACCTACATTTATTTATTTATTTATTTGTTTATTTGTTTATTTTATTTTATTTTATTTTATTTTATTTTATTTTATTTTATTTTATAGTATTTGATCAGTCAGGCTTTTATGGCTTATATAGTCTGAAATAATGAGAATATGCAGGAAAATAAACAGCTATATTTTATCAAAAACAAATGTAAATCAATGAGATCTTTATAACAGTACAGCAGATACTTATATAAAATGATCTAATATCAGTCGTTGCTCTGTATTTCCAATAATCTGTTTTAGTAAGATGAGATGTAAATGATCCAAACATATAATGCAGTGATTGAGAGATGAAGAAATAAAGGCTCCTCAGAAGATGTGAGATGTTCTGGAGGCTTGTGAAGATCATTCCTCCGCTGAGGAACAGTGAAAGTAAAGCTTCTGGAAACAAATGCTCCTCAAAAGATCCTGATGATCAGATTTGAGACTCTAAAACATGATTGATGGAGAATCAAGTAAAGCTGAGCTGCTTCAGTCCAGTAAGAGTTCATCTGGAGATATTACTGCAGTTATTCTGACCTTTACTTGATCAAAATCACTCAAGATCTGACACCAGAAGCTCAAGCTGGACTCTTGTACAATTACAAAAGAGCTTTTACTGGATAAAAAATTCTAAATGATCAATCAGACCACAGAAGACATGCAGTAGATTGTGTGCGAGACAAAGTTTTTGTCATGTTGATCATTTATAGACCTTGCATATTAAATATGATACTGGAGCTTTATAGGGTTAAGATAATAAACCAAATAGTTCCATCTCTAAGCTCAAAGTCAGGGCTCTGTGTTGCATGAAGGGCGAGCAGGACGGCGCTCAGATGCACTCAAAGCTTCGGTGCAGAAAGAAAAGCTTGATAAAGTCAGAGGGCCGGTCACACATCCGTCACGTCAGCAGAGACACACGGATCCAACGCCCCACCAGCTGGACAAAACCGTCTGTCCGCTCCACCCACAGCAGCTCATGGATGCGCAAACCCCAGCCAGACCACAGACGACAACTAATATGAGACCATCATATCAAACATCAGTGCTTAACTGCGTAAAATTTTTTAAAATATCCCAAATATGCCAATCAGAATATTTGCATGCTTAATTGTGATTGTCTTCTATTTCATTATATAAACAACCTGTGATTTTAGTTAATTATATTTTAAATGAAAGCACAAAAGTAACAGTAAGGACATTTATAATGTTACAAAAGATTTCTATTTTAAATAAATGTTCTTCTTTTGAATTTTCTGTTTATCTGTGAATCCTTAAAAATAACATGTATCACGGTTTCCACAAAAATATTGTGCAGCACAACTGTTTATAACATTGATAATAATCAGAAATGTTTCTTGAGCAGCAAATCAGCATATTAGAATGATTTCTGAAGATCATGTGACACTGAAGACTGGAGTAATGATGCTGAAAATACAGCTGTGCATCACAGAAATAAATTACATTTTAACAGATATTCACATAGAAAACAGTTATTTTGAACTGTAATAATATTTTAAAAATGTACTGTATTTTTGACCAAAAGTGTCGAGCAGAAGAGATTTCCTTCCAAAACATAAAAAAAACTACTCCAGAACATTTCAATTGTAGTGTATGTCAAGATAAACGATAAACAACCAGTTTTGCACTAAATAGATGATCCAAGTTTGTATCAGTCATTCCTCTCTTCCTTCTCTGCAAATGTCTCCACTGTTAAATCAACATACTACCACAACAATATTAACAATTGTTCTGACTCTCACACACTTTTCAAAACTACCTCTCCTGTCTTTCCTCTCAGGTAGGTCCTTCAGGTTGTCTTGGAGGGGTGAAGACACAACTTCTTGCTACCGGGGTTCCTCAGGGCTCAGTGCTTGGACCATTTCTCTTCTCCATCTACAGTACATGTCATCATTAGGATCTGTCATCCAGATCCTTTTAGGTTATTTTTTATAATTTTTCTCTTCTCCATCTACAGTACATGTCATCATTAGGATCTGTCATCTCTCCTCTGAGACTTTTTAAGTCGCTTTTGGATAAAGCGTGTGCTAAAATTCACACTGACTGAACATTAACAATTGCTTCTCTTCTTTTTCTGAAACCATTGCCATAAAGGGTGCTATGTTTGTTGATTAAACAGGCTTATTTTTTGTTAGAGTTTCCAACTAGGTTTCATGTTCTATAATTAAACAACAGGCAGTTTTACTGTGTAGAGTTTCCTGACTCATCAAAAAAGCTTTCCAACAGTCAGGACGTTCTCAGGGGTGATAGATTTTATGCTATTCCCAGAGTTCCTCAGGCTCGCACGTGGACCCTTTCTTCTCCATCTACTACATGTCATCATTAGGATCTGTCATCAGAGTTTAGTACAATACATTGCTCTTCTTGTTGGTCTGATTGCTTTCGTTTCCTCTTTTTTAGGGTCGCTTTGATAAAAGTGTGTGCACTCAATAAATACAACAGGACGGAATATAAACAGGAGTTTACAGTTTCCAACAAAGGACAAGTTTTACACAGATTTAAAATAAGCTATTAACAACAGGGATCTTTCTAAACACCCTTTGGATCAGAGGTAGGGTAGTGATTCTCCTGGTAACGTTTCCCACCATCGCCTCAATATAAAGTAGTTGAATCAGAGTCAGTGACGTTCAGATGACTTTCTCCTGAAGACTGATAGACGTGAGCAGATGTCGATTCTCCTGAGAGCTCAGATTGAGTCCCTGAAGAGCGTCACCACAGTCAACCTTTACTCTCATCGAGTTATCCTCACTAAATGGACCTCAGAACAAAATTAAGAGGCATTTTAATTTCACAATGACGTCTAATGGGAAAAATCAACATATTTCAATCCATCAGGACACCTGCTGAAAACAAGCTGCACTTTCAAAACTCAAAGATAAACAGACTTCACTGTCTTTATTTATTTAATTCAAAATAAACAGTGCATCCTTACGACTTACAATCACATGATGTTATCAGGTTTTTACTAAGTCAAGTAAATATATATATTTCACAATTCGATTTTATTATCCTTCACAAGCTTGTGATTCGATTTGATTCTGATTTTTGATTCGATTTTGATTATTTTGGATATATATCAGGTACAAGACATGGCTAATTTTCCTGAGAGTTACCTGAGAGTCAATAATATGGGAAGTTTGAATTTTGCTGATTTGTAAACAAACACTTGAAATATAGTCAAAGTTATTGTGATATTAAAGTTTTAATACTAACTTTAAATTTAAATTACATAATTATATTTCTACTCCAATTCATCTTTTGAAATATAAACATTTAAATGGTCGTTGTCACAAAAACTTGACAAATTTATTCAAACATAAAATATTGAAGAACAGTAAAAAAAAAAAAAAAAAAAAAATTATAATGAATGTGTTATACTGTTTGGTGCATATTTAGCAAAATGCTCCTCTCTAGAGTTCATTTTTCTAGCTGACTAATGAGTTCATGGTCACCAAATATGTTTTTCTGAGGTAAATGTGATGTTGCGTGACACATTGTTTACAAGCTACTGTCATCTTTCCGTGTTTGAAACGCTGATTGAGTGATTACATGAGACAGGATTCGGATTTCAGTAAGTTGTGCTCTTTCGTTTAACACCTTTGGATGTTCATTCATGTTTATTTCAAGCTGTAACTTTTGGATTTGTGAATCGTGTTTTTTGCGTGTGTTATGTTTGTGAATATTTTGTCTGCGTAAGTATATGATTTGATATTTGAATATTTGAATACTGTAATAAATTGGCCAGAATTTGAAATCTGAGACTTTGTTTCATATCAAAAGTAACAAATCACAAAACTTATTGCAACTTACTGGATGGGAGGCGCTACAATGTTCTGTTCATTATCTGACAGGCTAGACTAATCGATTTTCTAAAGATGAAAATCGATGAAAGATCAAGAAATTTATATTTTTTACCCAGCCCTAATATATATATAAATCACTATATATATATATATATAATATAATATATAGATTTTCTAAAGATGAAATGATCAAGAAATTTATATTTTTTACCCAGCCCTAATATATATATTATTATATATATTCTGTTCATGTTGCATATGCGGCCAATGATCTTTACATTTAAATGACTGATTAGCATTCACTTGAGCATTGCAGTGCTCTTTCAAGAGTTCCTCTGAAACCCTCCACCTTCCCCAGCTCCACCTGTATAGATCTGCTACCGGGTTTTTTTATATGCTATTTGTGCAGCAGCAGTATGTCTTAAATACTCACAGCACCACATCAGCTTATTTATTGGCAGTAGCAAGTTCCTGTACTTGCTTGCAAGCAGCAGCATCAATAATCTACAAATACAGCAATAAGCAATTGAAGCAGCAATTCAGCAGCAGCAGAGCTGTTCCTTCAGGACCAAATACATTAACATTGTCACATCGATTACCATTCTAAAATCTTCAGAGAGTTCTTATGATTGAAATATTATTATATATATATATATATATATATATATATATACACACACACACAACAGTATTTTTACAGGCGTAATAAAGCTCATCTGTGTCTCAGACTGTGACAGATGTGTCTCTTTTGCTCCTCAAAGAACTACAAGATCCTGTTAATGGTGGTAAACACTAGTGAAAGACTAAACAGCAAACTAATATAATTCATCAGGATGAATTTAATAAAGCGCTCGCCTTAAGCACATTTAGCACTCGTCCACATCGGCGTGCGTGTGCGTTCTCGCTCCTGATGGGGAAATAAGTGATGTTTCCTGCAAATGAGGGGATATAAATTTGACTCTATCATAGAAGAGACACAAACACAACCCTCGGCCACGACACCCGACACGAACCCCAGACCGATTAATCACACACCAGCAACTGGCTTTGACTTATTACCCTACAGGAGAAAACACACACACACACACACACACACACACACACACACACACACATTTGAATTATTACACTACAGGAGACAGGTAAGGTAAAGGCATAACAAAGATCCTCACAGGAGAATAAGATGCTTCCAGCCGCATGTGTGACATTCAGACAGTCAGATAACGGACACTGGTTCTCCTCTAAAGAGAGGAGGTTGTTTTTGGAGGTGTTTGCGAGGTCGGACGGCCCTCCTGTTCGGGGAGGGAACTGTTCTGTCTATAGCTGATGAAATCCTCCAATGTCCTCATTCATCAAAGCCCAGAACACATATTAATTATCGTCCACCTTCAGCCGAACAGTAGAGGACAAAGCAGCGCACACACACAGTGACCCCAAAAAATATTTGGACACTTAAAACACACTTACATCTCATTGCATTAGATGACAGATTCAAACTTTCTGCAGAAAATGAAACCACGATTGCTGATTGTCTGCGTGAAGGTCACTGCCACTATGTTGGATGTTCTGAGCCCTAATAATAATAATAATAATAAAACATAGATTAGTATTCAAAAGTTTGTGGTCGGTAAGATTTTTTATGTTTTGGAATGTATTTGATAAAAAAATACCGTAAAATTGTGAATTATTATTAAAATTTAAAACAGCTGTTTTCTGTGAAAACAAGTGGTTAAACTGTATATTACAATTTAAAATAACTATTTTATTTTTGGATTTATTTTTAAATTTTTCAGTGTCACATGATCTTCAGAAATCATTCTAAGATGCTGATTTGCTGCTCAAGAAACTTTTCTGATTATTATCAATGTTGAAAACAATTTTTTCTGCCCAATATTTTTTGTTTAAACCGTCAAAAGTTTTATTTTTCAGGATTCACAGATGGACAGAAAATTCAATCGAACACATTTATTTGAAACAGTATCCTTTTGTAACATTTTAAATCACTTATATATTTAGTTATTTAGATACATTTACTTATACCAATTACACACAATGCTGTTGAGCTTATGAATGCATTAAATTAAGTGGTCTAGATGTATCTATCTGTATTTATATATTGTGTGGAAGGCGTAGGACCAAGAAATGTTCGTCCAATCAAAACGCTCTCATGTGTTCTTGTTACCTGATTATTGATTAATTTGCCCCACCTGTCTTCCCTCGTTACCCTCCTCATTTGCTCCCTATTTATTCTCCTTGTGTTAATATTATTTTTTGAAGTGTTTTACAAGACAAAATAATACTTCAAAATGTCATGTTTAATTAAGTGTGTTATGTGCAGGGTTTTTTTTTTTAATTGTTTGTGAAATTTATTAGCAGTTTCTGAGTGAAAATAGTTCCTACACCAAGTTTTATTCAGTGAACACCCATTTGTTTCAGTCCACCATCACATGCCAAGAAACATTACCGTGCAATTCAAACTTGTTAGTCGCTAATTACCAGCTTATGGAAGCCGCTTCATCTTCGGCGGATGGATTTGCATAAGTGCTGGGATGTAATTGGTATAATTTGAGCATGTTCCGTTATTACCTCCCCTTAATCATTCTGTAATGTGACAAAGCCATCTCCGCCCAAAGAGGAGCTCACGGAACGAAGCTGGCGATCAAAGGAACCCGGAGTAACCTTGTCAAGTCAAGGCGCTGGATGATTAGCCATCCCTGCCAAAACGACTACGCCACCCGCGCTCATTTATCAGAAACAGGACGGCGCACATTCATCCTTCAGAAAACACGCTGGCCAGAGAAAGTGAGAGGCAGAAATAGAATCAGAAACCAAATGCAAAACAGAAGTAAACTACAGCACTTCGCCGGGATAAAAGTATCATTATCCCAGCGGTGGCAGGCAAATGTTCTTTCACTTAATTAAGCGTAAGACGACGAAATGAGCTGCTCTCAACACAAAAGCACGACTCAACGGAGTGTGGAAACCACAGCGGCTTTGCGGCAGAGATACTTCATTGATCTTCATTAGGGCTTTAATGGGGCTTCGGGGTGGAAGAGCAAGCCGACTCTCCATTACGAGGACATCCTCGAGCCGCTGACCTTCAGAGACGACGACACACTGATGAGTGTGAGAGACGGAGAAAGCATATGTGCGCTCGGCCTTCAGAAACGAGTTACGTGCACATGCATGACCAGGCAAAGTCCTGTTTATACACAACCCAAAAATGGGCTGCAGGTGCTTTTTAACATTAACTGTCGATCTTAACCCTATAAAGCTGCTGGATCATATCTGATGCACATATTTCTAAGACTCTCAATGATCAAACTTTGTGTCACACTCAATCTACTCCATGTTTTCTGTCTCTGATGGATAGCTTAGAGTTTATTTTAATCAAGTAAAAGTTCTTTTAGTGTAATTGTACAAATGTGCAGCTTCAGCTCGAGCTTCTGGTGTCAGATCTTGAGTGATTTTGATCAAGTAAAGGTCAGAATAACTGCAGTAATATCTCCAGATGAACTCTTACTGGACTGAAGCAGCTCAGCTTTACTTGATTCTCCATCAATCGTGTTTTAGAGTCTCAAATCTGATCATCAGGATCTTTTGAGGAGCGTTTGTTTCCAGAAGCTTTAGTTTCACTGTTACTCAGCGGAGGAATGATCTTCACAAGCCTCCAGAACATCTCACATCTTCTGAGGAGTGTTTATTTCTTCATCTCTCAATCACTGCATTATATGTTTGGATCATTTCAGTATCATCTTACTAGGACATGTTACTGGAGATATAGAGCACAGACTGATATTTAGATCATTTTATGTCAGTATTTGCTCTACTGTTATAAAGATCTCATTGCAGTGTTATTTTAGTATCATTGGAATACTTGTTAATATTATGAATTATAAATATATTATTTTTTCCTGCTCAAGTTCACATTCACGTTCATTTATTAAGCACATTTTAAAAAATAACAAATGTTTTTAACAAAGTGCAGTACAATTTTTAACATTATTTAGCAATATAAAATCACAAAACAAAAAATAACTCATAAGATAAAATATAAATCATGCGGATAAAACCATAAACAACTAACAACAAAAAAATATTTTAGTTTTAGTAATTTAGTTGTGTTTTGTCAGATTCATTCTAAATAAAATTAAGCTTTTTTCCCCTCCATATTATCACAATATCATACTATATGAGCAATAAAAGCATGATGTATCAAACATGATCCTTCAAAAAAAAAAAAAAATTTTTTTTTTTTTTCCTAAAGGTCCAATAAACTTTCATTTAAAAAAATATTTTTTTTACTTTACAGGGTTAAATGCATGACATCATGATACTGATATCTTACCGGATGCATTTGAACAGAGCATCCCATAACCTTGAGATCTCCTCTATTTTTCAACTTTGACAGAGATCTCCTCTATTTGTTGCTTTCAAATAAAATTCAATAGCAGCATTTATTTTTATGCATAAACCCAAACGATTCTCAAACCGCTGACGTGCTCCATGCCCTTCCACTTCACAGAAACATCTCAAAATAGTGATTTGTGACTTCAAAAGTGTCAGATATTGACCCTGAGAGTGTCAGGATGTTTCTTTTGTGTCTCGTGTGAAGTGAGCTTTTGACAAGATCATGCAAATGAACCCAAAGGGCACGACACCGGGTTCAGAGATGAAGACGTGCATGCATCACACTGTCCATCATCTAACAAGCTTCTGCTGTGCATTTGACTCATGTTTGCTGAAGTCATGCATCTGGTCATGTCGCTAATACAGCGATGCATAATCATTCATTGCATTAGATTCAAATGCACAAACACTTTTCGAGCAAAACATAAATCACAAAAGATTTTTAAGTCAGCTTGCAATGCAATTTGCAACCCATTTCAATTCAATAATATGATGCATTGCAAGTGAAACAGGAGATTTAATGAGAAAAATGATAGGGTGGGGTTTGATTTTATCCATTAAGAATTGACTGGATCATGAAAATGGCTGTTAAATATTTGGAAAAGAGTCGGATGGATGTCAGATGAAAAAGCATCTTCGCTTTTATGAAAGATTACACAATCATTTTTTGTTGTTTGGAATAACAAGCACAGATTAATCACTCACAATAAGACAAAGACCATGTATTGAGGAAGAAAAGTTGTCGGGGGGAGATTAATCACTCACTTTAAAAGATAACAATCATCACAAAACACACCCTCTATTTCTTCATCTCTCATCCAAAACAAAAATAAACTGTGACCAAATTACTAATATACATCTACTGACAATCAGATGCTTATATCTTAAATACATACTACTGTTCAAAAGTTTTGGGTCGTAAGCTTTTTAAAATGTTTCTGAAAGAAGTCTCTTTTGCTCACCAGGGCTGCATTTATTTGATCAAAAATACTGTAAAAATTATGAAATATTATTACAATTAAAAACAGCTGTCTTCTATGCGAATATCTGTTAAAATGTAATTTATTTCTGTGATGCGCAGCTGTATTTTCAGCATCATTACTCCAGTCTTCAGTGTCACATGATCTTCAGAAATCATTCTAATATGATGATTTGCTGCTCAAGAAACATTTGTGCAGTTGTGCTTTTGAACAGTAGTGTATCATATCAGTGCTATTCAACAAACTGTTGAATTTATGGCAAACAAAACTGATCTGAACCACATCAATTCATCAACTCAACTCAATCACAAACTGAATAAATGCAATGACATTCAGATGCTGTATTTTCTTTCCCGTCAGTGTGTGCTTGGTTGGGATTGAACATTTTTTCTCATGCACAACTTGATCTGAAATGCAAAGCATGAATCCTACAACTTCTTGTAAACTTCTTGACTCACAGCCGAGGACATTTGCATGAATTCGAAAAGACAGAAGGATAGTAAGACGAGAGAGAACGATGACAACCGCTACAGCATTTATCAGTCTCCCTGCATCCCAGTCAGAGATTGAGTGATCGAAGCATTTCTCCGGCGCGACCGGCGCCGTGACAGGACGCGCTATATTAGCATTGGCTCATTGGAGAAATCCTCCTGAGTCCGGCCTGATTGTCTGTCAGCAGGCCTGCAGCTGAGCTGTCACAGCGACCGGTGCGGGCCGACTTTGACAGATTGCTGCATTATGGAAAAAATGTAGGAAAATCAATGTTAATATGAGGCGAGAGCCATAACTAAGCAAGAAACCGCCGCCTGTCACCCGTCAGGACCTCACGTTTGATTAGTCATTGTTGGGAAAAAGCCAATATATTTTTTTAAGCCCGACAGTTAATTTGCACCTCTGTAGAAAATAATTTTTCAATCAGTTTTTATTTTTTTGCAAGTCTGAAATTGTGTTTTCCATTAAAGTGCATGTTGTGTATTAGCCAGTCTGCTAATGTGCATGTGTTTATGTGTGCCTGCAAATGCATTAATGGATGAAATCTCTGTGCGGAGAAGTTATTTTATCAAAACACAATAACCCAAGCAATTTATTACACTCAGAACCGCACAAACAAACTGGCATTAACAGCCAGAGCTGAACACCATAAACATGATGAAATTATCAGCAGCTATTTAACATAAGACTCTAATGTCCATCATCAGAATATGAATGTGGTGGTAATATTTAG
>NC_056584.1:27420527-27430527 GCF_018340385.1 Cyprinus carpio | reverse complement strand
CACACTATTTAGGCCTACATTTAAGATTTATATGAATTGCATAAAAAAATTGGATTGCACAGTTTTATGGATTGAATAGTTTTAAAAATAAACTAATTATTTGTAGTCAAAACACTGTAATAAAACATAAAAAAATTGCATAAACTAATTAACATATTTTGATTAATTTTTATATTATATTGTATTTAAGTAATTTATGGTTTGTTTTTTTTTTTTTAATTTATTTATTTATTTGAATTTATTCAATTAATACTGCACTAATAAACTAAACGCGCGTAATTTAAAAATTACACTATATCCAGGGTGTGTGTGTGATTACATGTATATATATATATATATATATATACATATATATTACTATAGATAATATATATATATATATAATATATATATGCGGTTATATATATATATATATTGTAGAATGTGTGTGTGTGTGTGTGTGTGTGTGTGTGTGTGTGTGTGTGTGTATGAATTTATTTTTATTTTTATTTAATTTATATAAGTATACAACCTTTAATTTATTATTTCTTATTAATACTATTATAATAGTTTTAATTTACATTTATTATCATTATTATTATTATATTATTTATTACTATTTCTTGGTTAAAATTTTTCCTAATATACCATTTTTAATCAAAAAATAAAGATAAAAATAAATTTTGGTTACAATTTTTCCTAATATACATTTTTTTATCTTAAATTTTTTATTAAGATAATATTATTATTATATAAAAATACATTAAATGAAGGAAATTATTATTATTATTATTATTATTATTATTATTGCTTTTTAGTAGTCAGTATTAAGTATATACTGTGCAATATGTAGTAATAACTTAAATAAGCACTTATATTCACTTACATAAACATTTCATTTACAAATTACTTAATTAAACCAGCTAACTATATATATATATAATTATATGCATTTCAAAATTATGATTAATTTATATAAAATTAAATATCTAATACACTATGCATTTTTTTTTTTTTTTTTCAATTTTCTTTTTTTTTTTTGGGTATTTTTAATTTTTTGTATGACTGACGAATATGCATCATGCAAGTTTAGTAGTTTGTTAATGTTAAAACTGTGGAATCCAAATGAATAGACACTGGATATGCAATTCAAATCTAAAAATCTTAAATTTAGTCCTAAATGTTTTTTGAGCATTTTTTTGAAAGTTGTTTTGGGATTCATATTTATATATTTTTAGTTTTTTCTTTTTTTTTTTTTGTGATTTTTTTGAATGGTGTGCTGATATTTTTGGGTGTTGTAGTGTTGGAACTTAAATTATTTGGTGAGGTTAGGGGTAACGCTCCAGCGGAGGAGCCACCAGATCCACCCTCACGGCTCTCCAGTCTCGCCCCGTCTCCTGCTCGCCCTTCAGCTTCAAGATCAGGAAACACTTGCTGAAATGATCCATGGCCTCGAAGCGGTGAGTCGGCAGCTGCCGCAGGTCAAAGGTCGACTCCTGGAGGTCTGAGTACAGCAGGATGCTCTGAGCGGGAAAACATGCAGACATCTACATCTCAGTTTAGTTGTTGTATATGTATATACATTTACATTTAAAATAATAATTCATGTATATTATTACAATTAAATTTCTATTTGAATGTATTTTAAAATGCAATGTATTCCTGTGAAGCAAAGCTGTATTTATAAAACAATCTGTCAAAATGACCAATTATTAAAGCAGTATATTTCATATGAATTAACTGTGAATAGACAAAAATACACACACACACACACACACACAAAAACCTCAATAAACAATTGTTACAGTCTTCCTGCATTTATTTTCCATGCACAACATTTTTATTTTTCTGCATAATTTAGCCATTTGTCTTTGTTTTCCTCTCATACTCCGTACTCGCACCAAAACTAAATGAAATACAATTCCTGTTATTTAAATATTTGATACTGGATCAGGGGGAAGTGTTTCTTCTTTTTCGATATGCGGTTCCACTCCACAAGAAATGAAATCAATTCTATTCTATCCTTCTCTATACAGTCCCAATAAATAAAGAGCGGCGTAGCTTTAAGAGAGAGAGCGAGAGAGAGAGAGAGAGAGAGAGAAGAGGAGAGGAGAGAGCGAGAGAGAGAGAGAGAGAGAGAGTAATGTATGGACAGAGGAGTGAAGGCCAAGAAACGGATGCAGTGTTATTTTATAATCATTCAGATACTAGTTTTTATTAATATTTTGAGTAACTTTTTACATTTTAATTTATCGTTTTATTATTTTAAATTGTTTATTTTAGTATCACTAACATACTATTGTAAATATTTATATTTTGAATATTAATTTTTGTTTAGTTAAGATTTTAATTGTAATTTTATCACTGAGATTCTATTTAGTTATTAATAATTGATTGTTTTTAGCATTTATTACTTTAATGTTAGTTTTTTTTATTAGTTTTAATAATTTTAAAACTTTTTAGTTATATATTTTTATATATATATATTTTCTGTTTTTTTTTTTATTTTTCTTTTGTTTCATTTTATTTTTGTTTAGTTGAGACTATTTTGTTTATTTGTGTTTTCTATTTATTTTTTTTTGTTTTTTTTTTTTTTTGATTTTTTTTTTATTTTCATTTTTTTTTTGTTTTTCTTATATATTTTTAATTTTTATATTTTCTGTTTTCATTTTAATTTTAGCTTGCATTTAATTTGTTTTAATTTTTTTACGAGTTTTTTAATGGCTACTGTATATATTTTTTATTCTTTTTTTTATATTATATTTTATATAAAATTAGCTTTAGTAAGTAATTTCTTTTTATTTTTTTTAAATTTTGTTGTTTTTTTGTTATTTTTAATAATTTTTTATTGGATTGTGTATTTTTTTTTGTTTAGTTAAAAATGAGAAACTACCGACAAGTTAATTTTTTTTGGTTTTATTTTTTTTTAAATATAAACAATTATTTTACTATTTTAGCTTAAAAAATTAAATTATATATAAACAGAAGAAAATAGTTAGATAAAATAATAGTTGTATTGGCAACTAATTTAATTAAATTACTTTAAGTTGGAATACTAAAATTACTAAAACTGAAATAAAAATATATGAATGGTAAACTAATTTAATTAAATTACTTTATTGTCATTAATGATGTCATTAATGATGTTGTAAGACCTCCGTTCATCTTCGGAACACAAATTAAGATATTTTTAATGAAATCCAAGAGCAACTAATTACCACAATTAAGGTGCGTAATTAAAGACAGAATCTTAATTTTTGGGTGATCTATCCCTTTAAATAAATAGAAACAAAAACTAATAAACAAAAAATGCATTAATAACAACAACAACAAAACTAATAGAAATGACAAAAGCACATTAAATGATTAAACCCTAAACTGAAATTGAAATGAAAAAAAGGAAATATAAAAGTTAAAAATCTGAATGAATACTATAATAGAACATAAATAACACTACCACTAAAATAAAAAGGAAAAAAGGTAAAGCAAGGAAGGGTAGAGTGAAGTAAATGAAGAAAATTAGACAGATAATCAGAAAGACAGAGGAAAGTAAAGCTAATGGTTGAGATAAGAGAAGGAAAGAAAGAAAAAACCATTGGGTCGGGGCGTGAGAATTGATTTCTGCTGGCTGCGAGCCGCTCTGATCATCCAGCAGAACCAAGACTATTTACATTACAAATGATCAGTTTATTAGCAGCACCCTTAATAACGGTCACTCTACTGTATCCCTCTGACAGGCCATAAATGTGCAGCGCTCGTCTTCAAGAGCAATCACTGCCAGAGGGTTCGAGCTCACGCGATCCTCGCCATCCATTAAACCCACAGATTAAACCTCTAACCCTGTGTAAAAATCAGCTCAACGGCTGGAGAGACTCTCTGAGGCTGCAGCAGACAGTCAGTGTAGAGATGCACGCTCACTCAGCAGATGCTTTTAATTACTAGATGTTTTTGTTCAAATTATTGTGAAGACTTACAACCACACAATTGAGTCACGAGTTTTTCATTTTCGATGCAGAAAACACGGGGGGTTGTAAATAATTTAAATTAGAATCTAACATTTAAATTAATCATTTTAATTTGAAAACACTTACTGTACATTTTAAAACACTTACATTAAATTTTATGTTATTGAAGTATCGTCTGCTTACTGATGCTGGATTTATTCGATCAAAAATAAAATAAAAAATGTGAAATATTATTGCAATTTAAAATAACTGTGTTCTATGTGAATTTATATTAAAATGTAATTTATTCCTGTGATCAAAGCTGAATTTTCAGCATCATTACTGCAGTCTTCAGTGTCACATGATCTTCAGAAATCATTCTAATATGCTGATTTTAAAAACTGTTTTCTATTTGAAGTATAAGCATGTATCAATTACAGTTTCCACAAAAATAATAATAATAACCATTCTTAATAACTGATATTAGAATGATTTCTGAAGATCATGTGACACTGAAGACTGGAGTAATGATGCTGAAAATACAGCTTTGATCACAGGAATAAATTAAAGTTTAAAATATATTCACATGGGAAAACAGTTATTTTAAATTCTAATAATATTTCACATTTTTTTACTATTTTTTTATCAAATAAATAAAGCATTGGTCAGCAGAAGATACTTTTTTTTTTTTCAAAAACATTTTTTTTTTTAAAGTTAAATATTCAAAAACTTTTGACCACTAGTGTAGTAAAACAAGAATAAACATTTCATTTGTTTATCTGCATGTCGTTTGACAATTAAATGACTTTATAGAACTGTGAACGTTTTGATAAATCATAGAAATATTATACTTCAAATAACCATTATACGTCAAAGAATAAACATTTAATGTGTTTATCTGCATGTAAATATTATACTTCAAATAACCATTATACATCAAAAGGGTTCCCTTTCTGATTTTTGTGGCCTAGAATTTTGTGATTTTGTGAACAAATTTTTTTGTGATTTCACAGAATCCTGTATAGAGACATAAAATGAATATGGAGAACAGCTCATAATGAAATCTGACATTTTAGGTATCAAACCAGAGCTGTTGCGATCTCTTCTGAAGTCTCATCAAGGTCTAAAGAAAGCCTCGCTGCATTAACGAGATCTCATTTGTGATAGGAACAGCAGACTTCAGTGGATTTCTGCAGAAACACACCCGGGCTGCATCTGGACGCTCACGATGCTGTATCTGTCCCGTACAGTGTGTGAGATTAGGATTAGAGCATCTCTCATCACAGGACACTCCAGAGGTGTCCAGATTGTGTGCTTTTCCTGTGCATCAGTGCTTTTTCAGCTACGCTTCCCCACAGCTTCGTATGCAATGGAAGAGTGGTTTGGGACTTTGCAACACTTCACATTTATCAGCGAATGTGAGGATGAAGCTGCACCGTATGAATCCAAAGCATGAGAAATAATTAATTTAGATGCTAACACACCAACAATGATTTACACCAATTAAGTTTTCCATTTTGCATTTATGCATTTAACAGACTTTACATTAGATTTGCATTTATGCATTTATTAGACACTTTTATCCAGAGCAACAATAGACAAACATAATCAATTCATCACAGAGGTAACAATATTTATTGTGTGCAATGCCTTTTATAGTCGTAGACTCGTACTGTAGGCTCACACCGCACACAGATGAGTCTCGGAAAATGTTCATTTTTGGGTGATCCTTTAATAAAATCCTGTATTCTAACTTTCAAAGGGTTTCATATGCAATCATTACAAGCTAAAAATAATAATAATTAAAAAAAAAAAACTTAATGCAATAAACTTACATTTAAGACCTTTTCTATGCTGGCACATATAATGATTCATGAATCAGATTAAAGTCAGCATCAAATAAACAATCTCTTCTTTTGTTATTGTGAATGAGTCAACAGTGCAAAATGTTTGTCTTCACAATCCAACAAATTCCTACTGGATAAAATCAAAGCAAATGTCGACATTTTTTCTCAATGAATACTCAGTTTCACTTGGAAATGTGTCACATTAGATGGATGCAAATATGTTTTCACGTTGACTTCAGAGATAAAAACTGAATTTTTATTAAAAATAATCCATGCTAAGGTGACAGCTACAAGATCAGCTATATTTTTATAATCAAAACAGCACACACAAACAGCGCAGCCAGGCATGCTTGTATTTGCGAACGCTATCTGATGCTTCAGCAGTTTTATGCATTTGATGTTTTTTTCGGTCTCTTTTGAAGGCCAGGACAAAAAGCTGATGCAGAGGACAACAGAAAGCGTGTCACCATGACGACGGCTGATGTAATGTCACATTGGCAGCGAGCAGGAGTCGGAGACTGCAAACCCATTGCCCCGAGAGCAAAGATTAGCTTGTGTTTGCACAGAACCGTGCCGCCTTTGATTCACCAGCATCTGCTGCAACTGTTGAATGAGAGATTGCTTAAATTGCTGTGCAGCAGTAGATCACAGCATGCATAGTGCGAATAATTCCTGGAGGAATCTATACATGACTGACTTCACGTCTGCACGCTATTTGACAAATGCATTCGACAGGACAGAAATAATGCAGTGGAATGCAACTATTTAAGGCCAGAAATAATCAAGTATGCAAATGCTTTGTTAACACTTTGCAAGTGTGCGCTCTCGTTGTACATGCAAAATATAAAATATACAAAATGGTATACAATTGCATTATGCTGTATATTTTAAGTTTTGCATCAGTACTCAAGGAAACAAAAAAAAATTTTTTTTTTAAATCCACTGCTGAAGCAATGTTGTGGCTAGGCATGTGACAAAATTATATTCATAATTTATTACAAATTATACAGTATTAATAATTATACAGTTTTCATAAACAAAATGTTATTGTTATTGAATTAAGTTACAAAAAAATAAGTTTTGTCCTCTTAATAACAAGTTTAATAACTTTTTTCCTGTAACAAAAAGAACTCTAAAGATTTAAAAACAATACACAATAAAAAATGTATTAATTAAAACATTTTTTACAACCAGATTAAAGTGCAAAAGAAACTATAAATAATAATAAAAATTAATAATATATATTATTTTTTATAATTTTTTAGATAAATTTTCAGATGATTTTTATTTTCATATTAATAATCAAACAATAATATTAAATTTTTAGAGAAATTATTATTTATATTTTTTAAGATTAAAGTTTATGAGGATAAATTTTTATTATCTGTGTATTCCAGGGTGTATGTATAGTTTAACTAAAACTCAAAATACGACTAAAACCACTAACATACAAAACAAAAACGCTTAGCAGTTTCTCATCTCTTATATTTAGTTTAATTTGATTTACTAACATAATAACTAGTATTAATAAAAACATATATATATATATATATATATATTATATATATATATATAATTATGCAAAAATATATCGACTATATACACATCTATATCCTACATACCAAAGATATATATATAACAAAACTTAAAATGTAAAAAAAAAAAAGTTTTAAAAATTAAACATAAAAACAAATTCCAAATATTAACCAAAACTAAAATAACTATAACTATAGAATTATTTAAATGATACTAAAATAACACTGCCATGTTTTAGTCCAGATTAAAATGTAAAATGTGTAAGTGTAAATAAATGTTTCAAACAGATTAAAGAACAATAATAAAGAATCAGAGCATTTTCAATCAATATAAAGACAATATTTTAGTCCGGATTAAAAATATGGAAATGTAAGAAAAATATGAAAATAAATAGTCTTTGGTCTGGTTGTCCGGATTAAAAATATGGAAATGTAAGAAAAATATGAAAATAAATAGTCTTTGGTCTGGTTTCACAGACGGGGATTAGTTTAAGCGAAAAAAAACAATAATGGGTGAATTCTTGAGACAAAACAAGGGCGCTGACACATTTCAAGATCAATCAGTGCAAGTTTCTTTCAGCTGAAACTGCTCAGACTTACATTTTTGTAGGGGACTAGGCTTGAGCCTTGTCTGTGAAACCGGGGGTTTAAATATTAAGTAAGTACACTACATGAATATAAATTTGTGTGCACCCGAGTATTTTTGGGGACGAGTGGTTCTCAATTCCTTGTAAGTTCAGTGAGTTACACACTGTGAAATAAAACTGGAGGCTGTGTGTAGCTTGTCTGAAAGTTGAAGACCCAGGGCTAAAGGTTCGATCATGTGGTTCTCAATTCCTTGTAAGTTCAGTGAGTTACACTTTCTGCCGATGATTTGGATTCCTGGTGTTGGTTTAGGCCCGCAGACGCCGTCCAGGAACGGGTCTGCCCGCGATTTAGTGCCCCCCCCCACACACAAAACCATTGATTATATTACACTTTATAATCGACCCTGACAACCAGCGGCTGTTTTAATGTTAACCCAGGGGTCAGAACGACTCATATAAATATCACAGCTCAGACCGACTGCGACCCGCTGGTATACCATCTGCAGACTGACTCTTCCTCGAGCCAGCCAACAAAAACCTTGATTAAATAAAAATGCTGCATGAGTCTTCTTCACCTCACTAAGGACATTTCGATCCTTTCAGATGTATTTCCCGAATCGCTCTCTCCGCCAGGACCGGTGATGAATAAATATACACCACAATGTGATCGCACGTAGACTCGTAGCCGTGAACGCCGTAGCCCTACGGAGACGTCTAGCGATGACAAGGTTACGCCAATCTTAAAATCTCGAACTCTTTACCGCCATTTAATCACCAGCTGTCTCCTCCCCTGCCCGAGGCTTACCGTCGAGGATGGAAAAGGATATTATTCTCTCGCAACCCCTCAGAACACTTTGAGTGAGTTAAGGTTCTTTAAGTGTCACGTCGCGCTCAGCGCCATTTAAAAATCACCATTCCAAGCGTTTGAAGGTGTAAAGATTTTGCACTCTTTGACTCAGAAATAGAAAAATACTATGTAAGTAAAATAGTGAATATTATTTTGATTTTCAACAGCTGTTTCTGTGTGTGGAATATCTGTTAAACTGTAATTTATTTTCTTGTGATGTGCAGCTGTAATTTTCAGCATCATTACTCCAGTCTTCAGTGTCACATGATCTCTTTGTAGAAATCATTCTAATATGATGATTTACTGCTCGAGAAAAAACATTTCTGATTATCATCTAATGTTGAAAACAGTAGTGCTGCACAATATTTCATGTGAAAAAACTGTGCTATATTTATTTTTTCGGTGATTCACAGGTGAATAGAATAAGTAGCAATCAAAATGCAGCATTTATTTGAAATAGAAAATATTTGTAACATTATACAATAAATGTACCTGCACTTTTAATCAATTATTGCTTCACTGATTAAAAAAAAAAAAAAAGTATTAATCTCTTCAAAAAAAAATCCTGCTGACCCCAAACATTTGAATGACACTGTAATTCTATTATTTATATACACATTTATTATATTTTATATTTATCAATTATTTATTAATTGGTTTTGGATGAATCTTGTCAGACATTTATTTTTTTTTTTTTTTTTTAGTAATTTATTCAGTAGTTTTGAGATATATATATGAGAAGAAGTTATCATTTTAGATGTATATTTGTGCTGTATATTATTTTTGATCTCAGTTCAATTGTATTACTGTCTATGAGATGCAATTGAGATGTTATGGTGAATGATGTGTTTGATCAGTCTGAAATGTTTCTAACACTGCAAGCAATACAAAGCGAAAGAGGAAGGAGGCAGGCGCTGGGTTATTTTTAATCTCTGATATGTGAAGTGAGGAGGGAGGGCAACCCATCATCGACCCGTCGCCTCCCACTCACTCGCCGCATGAACTCCTCCAGGCTTCCAGGTGGCAACAACACACGCGTTTCATCGCTCTTGCTCGCTCGTACACACTCCATCTAGCTCTGCTTAGTATTCACATTCTCGTGTTCATCTCTCTCTGCTTCCTCTGCAGCAGAAAGGCTTTCTCATGTCCAGATCCTCTGACCTCTGCACTCAACCTGCTCTTTACTAATAAGTCTCAAATAAACACCTACATTAGATGCACACAGCACTATATACATACATACATACATACATATATATAT
>NC_056584.1:27419776-27420042 GCF_018340385.1 Cyprinus carpio | reverse complement strand
TTTCAAGGTCCCATTTGGCAGTTTTAAAGCATTTTTCATAAATTAATTGTTTACTGAAGCACAGAATAAAAACCGTAAATGAGAAATTTGAAAAGAAGCTCAATCTGGCACCTGGTGATAATTTCGTTAATTATCTGACAATTTAACTGGCAGCATTCCTCTAATTTTCACTGAGATTGCTGGATGGCGGGTTGCTCTAAGGTGACTGAAAGCCTGAGACAGGAGGAGGTCCAGATGAAGGCCAAAGGGACGAACATAATTTCGTT
>NC_056584.1:27413531-27413644 GCF_018340385.1 Cyprinus carpio | reverse complement strand
CGCATTCGCCCGTCTCTAAAGCCAGAACCGCGTGCTCTTCCCCCAAACACACAAAACAGTAATCATGCGTATCCAGCTCATACATAGGACGAGAGCATGGAGGAACACAACAC